>NW_004949175.1:477007-480059 GCF_000317375.1 Microtus ochrogaster | reverse complement strand
GGCTGTAGTGCACTAAGGTGTGCACTAGCATACTCAGCTGTGTGGTCTGTTTTGCTCTTCCCTTCCTAGCTGTGGCTCTCTTCTTAGTAGCCGGCATGTTCCTCTTTGCATGTATAGGTAGAAGAAATGTTTTTAAATAACACATTAAAGGGTATAAATTTTTTACTTAAAATTCTCATGTAGCTTATGTCATTCTTTTAAGTTCTCTAAGCAGTTGATGATAACTTAGGTTTGGAGGTAGGTTTCAAGGCTGCTAACATTGCCGTAATAAAAGCATTTTTTCTGCTATTGATGGTAATTCCTATTCGTTTTCATCAAGTATAAAACTTTATTCTGGAAAAATGTACTCATGTAATTTGTGAAATTTTGCATTCTTTCATCCAACTCTCTGCTCCAGATCTGAGATTATCCTGTGTTTATTGCTTTCCAGTCTTCAGTAACAAATTCTTTTCTCTCTACTTAGCCCTTTACCCATCCTTTGTTACTTAACCATTCTTCTTCAAGCTCGCTGACAGATTATCCTATCGGACAGGTACGATACGAGTCTCATATTGGGCTACATATAGTTGTTGACTAATAAGAATTAGAATCAGCAAACATCTGTCCCTAAGATATTGAATGTCGAAATTCCTAAGAGGGATATATCCATTTATTCATCCCTAGGTTAATCAGCTCCGAGGCATCCCTAAGCTGCTGCAGCTGCTCAAGGTCCAGAATGAAGATGTCCAGCGGGCTGTGTGTGGGGCCTTGAGGAACTTGGTTTTTGAAGACAATGACAACAAGTTGGAGGTAGCTGAGCTGAATGGAGTACCTCGCCTACTCCAGGTGCTGAAGCAAACCAGAGACTTGGAGACAAAAAAGCAAATAACAGGTATTTCCTGCTAGCCAGTAAGAGCCCAGCAAGGCAGTGCCCATCCAGGTGCTTTCTGTCATGTGTTTTTCTTAGGTTTCCCATAGCACGTGATGAATAAGGTCATTGATCCACGCTACTGTGGCCTATATCCAGAACCAGAGCTCCTTTCTTCTGAAGGAGAAAGTATTATGAAGCTTTTGCTTAGTATTTTTTTTTTTTTTTTTTTTCGAGACAGGGTTTCTCTGTAGCTTTGGAGCCTGTCCTGGAACTCCCTTTGTAGACCAGGCTGGTCTCGAACTCACAGAGATCCGCCTGCCTCTGCCTCCCGAGTGCTGGGATTACAGGCGTGCGCCACCACCGCCCGGCTTGCTTAGTATTTTCATTAGAAACTCTGTACACCTATGACTAAATGTTTTTAAAGCAGTTGACAAGATTGACTGTGTGGAAATTCTACTCAGCTTCACTCCTCAGCAGCTCTGGTTTGAGAATGAGTGGGGATGGGATGTTACCCCAGGTATCTCAAAATTTCTAAAGGAAAATGAGAAGCATGTCCACCCAGTGTTTATGCAACAATCCGCTTTCTGGATCTGTGAGAGGAGTGCCATGGAGAGGTACAGAAATGTTCACTGTTCTAATTGCTCAAAATGCAAAGAGCCATTTTTCCTGTCTTTCTCTTATCTGCACTCTGCTTACTGCAGCCTTCATAACTCAAGAGATTTTGAAATGTAGTTATCACCTAGAAGATTTTAAATTTTGAGCTGTTGTGAGGCATTAAACCTCAGTTATTCTGTCAAAGATTCTGTGGCTCAAAGAATGAAGTTATCAAAAGGTTTTAAAAATTAATAATAATAGTTACCAGTGTTCTGGCAAATCCTTTTTTTTTCTTACTATCAGGGCTTGAACCTACACCCTGTTCATGCTTGACAAGTTTGCGGCTAGACAAATCTCTTCATTTTTTTTCTATAAAATTTTACCAATATATCCTACTTAAAATATTCTATTTTTATATTTTGTTTTTTTTTAACTCTGCTGGGCCTTTGTCCACGCTGAGCTAGGGATACCTAGCTCTTACTTTGATATATTAACAGTATAGACTGTATGAAGGGTGACACCAAGCTGCCCTGCTGTCGACATGCAGTGTGTCCCTACAGGATGCCTCTCACATCCGTCACCTCCATGAAGATATCTGCAGAACGCAGCAGTGATGCTTTCGTTCAGCCCGCATTCAGAGCACACCTTCAATGTTGGGCACTGTGCCTGGAACTGGGGAACTGTTTGGTTTCTCCATCTACTCAACTAGAGCAGAGACTCTCTGTGCTAAAAGACCAAACCTTCCTTTCAGAACCCAGCATTTCTTCGGGCAGCAATGAACTTTAGGAAAATCAAGCGTATTCTCTTCATGGTCAGAGAAGACTCTTGGGAGGAGGCTGTCTCATTGTGGACCTTTAAAGGAAAGTAAGGGTCTTAGTGGAGTTTTGAAGGAGAATGACAGTTATTCTTGGCAAAGTGGCCGTGACTAGGAAAGGAGGAGGTGGGAGCAGCTCCTGGTCACATAAAGGAAACCTGAAAATCAGTGATTGGGTTAGGAAACATACTAGCAGGAGAAACTGGACAAGGAAAATAATCCATTAAACCATCCTTTTCTTGTGCAGGTGGAAGAAGGCTAAAGTCAAGGCACATTCTGTGATGCTGGTGCTATAGAAACCATCCAGGCATTAGAGGGTACTTGCATGGCTAATGGTGCAGTGCAGGCCAGACCTCCCTACAGGAGGGCATTTAATTAAGTATTAATTGAAGTGAACTTTGGCATTTGATACAGATTGTTCTAAATTATTTCCTTTGGCTCTAGAACAACTAAATAAGTGCTTTCTAGGCCTCAGGAAGAAACTGTTGCTCTAACATAGATACAGCTACATAATAAAACCTGGATGTGAGTCTTCCCTTTATTGGCCCTGCTCTCATTAGGTCATTGGTTTCCTAGTGACAGAATTTTGGGGGTTTTAAGGATGCATGTTGTTTCTGTAGGTGTGACAGGTAGCCCTGCCTGGGCCTTAAATGTTTGCCTCATTCTTATCAGTGTTAGGATTATAAGCAAGTGCCATCAGATCCAGCAAAAAATGTTCCTTTTTTCCTTCCTTCCTTCCTTCCTTCCTTCCTTCCTTCCTTCCTTCCTTCCTTCCTCCCTCCCTCCCTCCCTCC
>NW_004949175.1:461852-476907 GCF_000317375.1 Microtus ochrogaster | reverse complement strand
CCTCTCTTCCTTTCTTCTTTTTGTTTTTGTTTTGTTTCCCAAGACAAGGTTTCTCTGTGTAGCCCTGGCTGTCCTGGAACTCACTTTATAGACCAGACTGGCCTTGAATCAGAGATTTCCCTGCCTCTGCCTCCAGAGTACTGGAATTAAAGGTGTGTACCACCATAGCCCACCTAGAAAAATTTTCTTAGTTATCTACAGAAAAGAATGGCTCCCTCCCAAAGGAAGTTTTCTCTGACATGTCCTGGGACCCAGATTTATGTTACTCAAATGCTCCAACGTGGTGATGACTTCATGGAACTTTGATAATAGCAGAACAATATGCCATATATGAAGCTATTAATTAAATACATTGGTGCAAACATCAGGTAGATAGGTTAAAGCTAAGTGAAGAAATCTGTAGAAATCTTAGATACTATCTGATGGCATTTTAGTCTTTTGAGTTGGTAGAAGCTGGGGTCTATTTGTATACTCCAGAAGGATTTTAACTAAGCCTCTGGGGTTTTAGGCCATCTGCAATAGTTAATAGCAGGCTATTATAGGGACTAAAGATTACTCGAGATAATTTGGCTCCCAACTCACCACCATCACTGATCTTAATCAGTCTCATAGAATGTTTAATATAGATGTGCGCCCCCAGGAACTTACATTGAGAACATGAATTCCTGTAATCCATTTTGAGATTCTGGTGCAGTAAATCTGGAATGTGGCCCAGATTCAGGTCTGTCCTCTTCACAAACTTCCAGTCTAACAATAACCAAGGGATAAAAATCCTTCTTAACATTTCAGGAAGAAGTGAGCTAGTTTTTTACCGACCCCAATTGTAAAGCTGGATCTTTTAAGTGGGTCTTTCTGGTTTCTACAGAGTGGTCCCCCAAAATTTCTCTCCTTAAATTTTCAGCTGGTGATTCTGGCTTTGCCTCCTGTACTCACAGAGGGTGTTCATCCATTTAATTCAGCCTTTCTTCAGTGACTGCAGCAAGCATCCCTGTGTATAGTGGCCCAAACATCTTTAAGCTTTGTGCTAAGTACTTGCCCTGTTTCTAGTTGATTGCTAAGTTTGTGTGAGCATGTCTGGACGGGTATGTGCATAACTGTATCTCCAAAGAACACTTTTCTCTGGTGTCATGTCATCCAGAAATTTGGTGGCCATGACCTAGTGATGCATTATCCTATATTAATTTTTTAATTACACCAAGACTTCCTAAATTATATATGTCTGTAGAAATAATGTAGCATGTCAAGCTAGAAAGAATATATATTGACTGTTAAAGGAAAATTCCGTTCCCTTGTTGAAAGTAATCCTCTTTGGTTTTTATGTAAGATGAGTGCTTTGTGTGGTTCTTTGTAGGAAGAGGAAACTTCATTGTGTGTGAGATTTTCAAGCCACTGGCAGGCAGAGAAGCTTGTTGATTTGTTTGCTTATTTTGAACTCAAGGAAGTCCGGTTCATCTGCGCTCCCCCGCCACCCCTCCCTTCTCTCTCACTTTCTCTCCTGTTTCTCTCCTCTTTTCTTTCATAGCTTTGTAACCAAAACTCAACGTCAGGCCTGCCTTTACGTTGTCTCCAACTACCTTCTGAGTTTTATTCTCTCTGTCCCCCTTCCAGGGCCTCTTAAGATGAAGTGAGAGGGACGGAGCCATTGTATTGCAGCACCCACGGCTGAGACACTGCTCCCGACTAACCCCACATACTAGTTTGATCAGGAAAAGACTTCCTGCAGTCCAGAAATCCTGTTCTCAGCAGACATCAGTCCTACCGTGACCATTTCTAATGGAAGCTATGTGTAGGCTGTGTGAAAATCTGGTTGCTGTTTCAAAGATTAGCTATTATACACAACCAACCTTAGGCCTAATGTATTTTAATTGATTGGATACATCATATCAAATAATTATAAAGCTTTAACTACATAGACCATTAATTCAGTCATTAAAATCAAAGGAGATGGTACTACCTATCATAAAGTAGATACCCTGTCTATCTGTGCTTTCCGTGCAGTGCATTTAAGAAGTAGGAATTACTTACTGGGAGGATGGAGGAGGATAAGATAGGAAAGGAAGAATCACCCTTCTCTTTTCGGGCCTCCCTGTGCCTTTTCCTGGATGGTAGTGAGTTGGAGCAAACTGTTGGGGAACAAAAGAATGACACAGTGTTACACATGGGCAGAACCATTGTCACAGCAAACAGTGGAGTTCCCCCACGGAGAAGTATTTGGGTATCAGAGCTACATTTTTTAAAATCTTACTTGTATATGTGATTTTCTGTTGTCTTTCAGCACCAAGTCCCAGTTTCTATGTGTAAATGCGCTGAATAACCTGGTATTTTATTATTTTAATTTTTTTCTGGTTGACTAGCCAACCTTTCCCTTCAGTAATAGCATCGAAGGGAAAGTGGAAATCGCAGTTGACCGTAACCTGTGGAGAGATAAGATGCAGTGCTCTTCGTCTCCCACTGCTGAGCTCTAAAAGACATATAAAGGGCTTTTAGCAAAGGGCACAGATCCCATTCCTGAGAGCAGTCGCAGGCATTACCTGGAGTGTTGATCAGCTACCGCAGTGGAATAGAACATTCTGCAGGTACTCCTTCCCTGAATGGGGCAGAAAATAGTGGGTCAAGTTCACAGATAGCGAGGAGCAGCCGTTAGGAACATTGCTTGACCCCCTCTGTTTCATGGAAAGAAAAAAATCCTTTAAACCATTGAAATAGTAGTTACAGGACAGCTGTTTCTCAGCTCCATGTTGTGAACCCAGAGTATGTTATCACACAGTGAGGTCTGCTTGGTGGTAGGCTCTGTAAAATAAATAGCAATAAAAGCTTCAGTATGCACTGGTTACTTTTCTTATATGGCAAACAAAAGTAACTTAAGGGAGTTTATTTGGGCTCAGAGCGTCAAGAGGTATAGTCCATCGTGATGGGAATGGAGTCATGGAGCTGCTTCTTCACATGGTGGAAAACACAGAGCAAGGAAGGAGCAAGAGATAATAATCCACTAATGACCTGCCCCAGTGACCTACTTCCTCCAGCCAGCCTCCCGAAATGGGAGGTGAGCTTCAAAACATGATCCTGTGGGGATGTTTCGAATTCACACTATTCCATTAGCACTCCTGGTTAATTTGAACCTGCATGATTTTGCATATTTCACGATAATCATCTTAGGAATCCATTTCTGTTAGCATCCAAACAGGTCAACACCCTGCTCCCTGCTTTAAGTACCCATTCATAGTCCTGAAGCTGGCGGCCTGGTCTTGAGTGTTGAGCACTGTTCTCATTGTTGCTGTTTTCCTAGGTCTGCTCTGGAACTTGTCCTCTAACGACAAGCTCAAGCATCTCATGATAACAGAAGCCTTGCTCACCCTGACAGAGAGTGTCGTCATCCCCTTCTCGGGGTGGCCCGAAGGAGACTACCCCAAAGCAAATGGCTTGCTGGATTTTGATATATTCTACAATGTCACTGGATGCCTAAGGTAATACCACCTTGTGCCCCCACCCACCCCTTCAGGTCGAAGGTATAATCAAATTAGGCACCCAAAGAGAAATAAAAAAATGTATGCTATTTTGGATCCTTTCTGTAATTACATAGTTCTGACAGACTCTGCTTAGGTGGTAACTGGGGAAATTTAGTATGATATTTCTGTCTAGTTAATCACTAATATTTATCTGTCTTAGTCAGGTTACCACTGCTGGGTTGAAACACCATGACCAAAAGCAAGTTGGGGAGGAAGGGGTTTTTTTGGCTTACACTTCCACATCATTGTTTATCATAGAAGGCAATCAGGGCAGGAACCTGGAGGCAGGAGCTGATGCAGAGGCTATGGAAGGGCTGCTTACTGGGTTGCTCATCCTGCTTTCTTATAGAACCCAGGACCACCATCCCAGGGATGGTACCACTCACAGTGGACTGGGTCCTCCCCCATCAATCACTAATTAAGAAAATGCCCTCCAGGCTTGTCTAGAGCCAGATCCTATGGAGGCATTTTCTCAATTGAGGCTCCCTCAACCAGTGACTCTAGCTTGTTAAGCTGACATAAAACCTGCCAATACAGTATCAAATATTACTTTTATTTAAAGCATTGTGTTCACTACGGGGGATTATATAAAGGATTAATAATAATTTCTCTCAGTCTCTGCTTGAATGAAATAGTAAAATGAGGCACAGTGACAAAGAGTCGTCATAAACATCTGAACAGAATGCGTACACAAATGAAATATGAAGAGGATGGGGCAGTGATGAGTTCTCACAAGAGCGAAGGCCTGGGCCTCAGGGGAGAGTCTCGCTTAGCATGCACAGCCCCTTAGGCTGCAGGAACCCTAGGCGTGTGAAAATCATCAAACAGAGGCTGGGAGCATCGTCTAAGGACAGGTTGCAGTCACTGGGAGTGATAGGAAGGAACTAGTTTTTCTTTTCTGTCAGCAAAATTAGCTGGTGTCCCATGTGAAACCCACTGAGTCAGAAATGGATTAAAGATGAAAAATACAGTAGTAGCAGGAAAGTTACATTGAGAAGATGTTACTAGACTAGCAGTGGTAAAATCCAAATCAGTAAAGGGAGACAAACGAGTACTAAGCTAGCAGGTGATTATTGACATGTCATTCAACCGAGGGACATTATGCTGTAGTTACAAACCAGCCCCAATGAGAGTGTTCCCATGAAGAAAGTGATAGCTGTATACCCTCCACCCCATGTCTGTGGCTGCTGCATCCTGCACCCCATGTCTGTAGCTGATGCACTGTGTACACCATGTCTGTAGCTGCTGCACCCTGTACCCCATGTCTGTAGCTGCTGTACCCCGCACCCCATGTCTATAGCTGCTGCACCCTGCACCCCATGTCTGTAGCTGCTGCACCCTGCACCCCATGTCTGTAGCTGCTGCAGATGATTACTTGCAAACTTGGTTTGTAGAAGTTGGTTATTTAACATCAAAAAATAAATAGGTAGTATGGCCATATTTCTCTTTAAACATCCTTTTTCAAAAAAGAAACAGATAATTTTTAAAAAGGTATTATGAAACCTCAGTGTTCCTCTTTCTAACTATTTAAAGGAGAAACCCTCTTAAAGCCATGCCCCCTTAAAGCCTTTAAAAATTTTTGATATAATATTTTAATATAAAACATATATTTTATATAAAATATTTTTATAAATTTTATAATATTTCTACCTTTTCTCTAAATACTCCTCCTTGTTCTCTTTCAAATTAATGGCCTCTTTTTAAATACTTGTCATTGCATATGTATATGCATGCTTCTACCAACCCACTCTGTCTGTATAATGTTACTTTAAGTATGTTTTCAGGGCTGACTGGTGTTGGGTTATCAGTTGGGTATGCTCTTCCCTGGAAGAATGTTTTTCCTGCTCCCAACATGTCTTAGTTGCTTGTAGTTCTTTCTGTGTGGTTAAAGCCTTTGAACTTCTCCACATCCTTGTTGGCATGTCTGTTGTTGTCCTTGTTCAGCTCATGTTTAGACAGTCACGTTGATGAGAATTTATGGGTGTAGCTTCTGTTATTACTAGAAACACAATCTCAGAACAAACTCCCTGATCCTCTGGCTCTTAGAATCTTTCCTCAGCCTATTCCACAATGTTCCCTGACCTTTAGATGCTGGAGTATTTTATTAACACATCCATTGGTACTGAGATCATGACTATATTTCGATTGGTTGCAGTTTTCTGTAGTGGTCTCCATCTGTTGCAAAGAGAGTTTCCTTCATGAGGAGTGAAGACTACAGCTGTCTGTGGGTGGAAGGACAAATGTTGCTAGATTGTTGTTAAGGACTGTGCTGCTTTAGTAAAGTGGTGGTTGTAGGTTCTTCTCCAAGACCCATGACTGCACTGGCCCTGGGTAATGGGCTGGGTTGCCAGTAGCAGGCATGTTTTCCCTCTTGTTGACCAGACTTAAGTCTAGTTAGAGAGCTGTTGGTTACTACCAAGGTGTGTGTGTGTGCCTCTACTGCTGCTGTGGGGTTATTGTGCCATGCTGTCATTGATGTGGTTCATGGGCATCATAGCTGGGTAGGACTTTTGGCTGCCTCCCTCCTTTAGAAGGGTTTATAGTGCTTTCTGGCACCATGAAAGCTAATTGTCAAAGAGCAGGCATGCAGGTAAATTGAAGCTCAGGGATCTCTGTGCCGTTTTTGAAGGCCATAATGTTTTCAGCAGTAGGAACTTGCTCCCACCCCACAGTGGCAATCAAGGGCAATAGCAGTAGGCCATATGTTTTGGGAGTCTCTTGAACAACCATGACTATCAGCTAAAAGGAGGACTTCTCATGTCTTGTATTAGGAGTTTTATTAGGTGGTATTTTGCTCTAAGAGGGAGCATTGGCAGCCCAGAAGAGAAAAGTTCATTAAAATTAATGTGCATACATAAATATATGTACAGAATTCCATGTATTTTAGGTTTTCCCTTTTTGCTGTTTATTTTTGAGATTGTGTTTTAATCATATTTCTGCCTTCCCTTTTATCCCTCCAGACCCTAACATACCCTTTTCCCCGCTTTCAAATTCATGGCCTCTTTTTTCACCAGTTGTTATTACACGCATATGTGTGTGTATACAAATATATTCCTAAATATAACCTGTTACTTGTATGTATGTTATCATGGATGACCATTAGGCACTGGACAGCCAATTGGTGTGCTGTTCCATGGAGGAATGCCACCTCACCCGCTCCTGGCTTTCCCCAGTTCCCATAGGTCTTTGTGTAGGATTGAGGCCTCACGGGCTTTCTCCCATGCAGTTTGGGTGGCCATGCTGGTAAGATTTTTATGGGTATAGCTATAAATCTGGTATAACTAGAATCTCACACAAAGTCACTGATCCTCTGGTTCTTACAACCTTTCTGCCTCCTGTTCTACAGTGTCCCTTGAACCTTAGATGTGGGAGTGCTTTGTAGTGGTAACCATTGGGCTGGACTCCACAACTCACATATTGGTTGTGGTTTTCTGTAGTCATCTCCATCTGTTAAAAGAAGTTTCCCTAATGAGGGGTGAAGACTACACTTACCTGTGAGCATAAGGGCAAATGTTTATGCACTGATATTAGGCATTATGCTGGGTTAGTAAATTAGTGGTTGTAGATTCTCCTCCAATGACCACCACTTCACTGGCACTGAGTAGTTAGCTAGGGTTCCAGTACCAGGCATGGTCTTTCTCTTGTTGAGCGGTCTTAAGTCCAACTAGAGACCATTGGTTACTGCCAGGGTATGTGTGCCACTACTGCATCCAAAGGGTTGTCTTGTCATGCTGGTCATTGGTGTGGTTCATGGGCATCACAGCTGATTAGGACTTTTTGTAGCCCCTCTCTTCCGAAAGTACATGGTACTTTCTGGTACCATGAAAGCCAGTCCTCAGGGAAGGTTCATTCAGATCATCCAGTTCAGGGGTCTCTGGACCCTGTTTCTAAAGTGCATGATGTCTTTAGCCATAGATAGGGACTTACCTTCTACCACAACGGGGGTAGTGAAGGGCAACAATAGGCCGTGTGCAGGAGTGTCTCTCAGGCAGCCTTGGTCAACTCAAGGGGGATTCTCATGTCTTCTGTTGGAGATTTTGTTAGGTGGTCTTTGATTCTTGAAGAAAAAGCTATCAGCTCAGATGAGAAAAGTTCATTAAAACTTTTTATGTGTGTTTATACCCTGAATTACATGTTATAGACCTTTGTTTTACAGTAAGTAGTTAATAGTATGATTCCTGTGTCTCTTTTGGCCATCCATACTGATATTTTACTCCCTCCTTCCCGATTTCTCCTTCCAGACTGATTGTAGCTCACTATCTCCTTCCCGCTCCCCACTCACCCTCTTTACTGTTTTCCTGTTCATATCGTCCTCCCTCTGGTCTCTCTACTGCATCCTAACACCCCTTCCTGCCCATGGTCCCGTTTTACATTCCCAGTTTCTGCAACTATTCTAGACTATGTACTACGTCTGAAAACTGGATCTGGGAGCCCGCAGTGACAGAAAACATGTGAACATTTTTCTTTCTGGGTCTGGGCTACCTCATCTGATCTTCTTTGCTTTCATCCTTTACCTGCAAAGTTGCAGATCTCATTTCCTCTACATCTGAGTAGTACTCCAGTGTGTATGTGTGCTACCTTTTCAGTGCCCATTCATAGCCGGAGGACATCTAGGTCATTTCCAGTGCTGTTGCGAATAGCATCACAGTGAGTAAATACTTGTCTGTGAGGTAGGATATCCATATGCCAAGGCGTGTTTATAGCTGCCTCAGTGGTAGGTTCAGCTCTGGGATAACTCCTGCGCTGGTTTCTGTAGTGTCTGCACCAGTCTGATCCCACCAGTGCGGAATGAGGGCCCCTTCCCCACATCCCCTGCAGCGTGTGTTATCAGCTGTTTCCTTGTCTTTGCCATCATCCCTGTACGTCTTCTCTGCTCAAATTCACTGTGAATCCATCTTGCCCTGGACTTCTTGTTTTCGTTGGAAGGCTTTTTATTACTGTTTCAATTTCCTCCATTTTTATGGGTCTGTCTGGGTTGTTGACTTCTTGGTTTAATTTTGGTAGATTGGCTGAACCTAGATATTTGTCTTTTTTTGGTGATTGTTTTAATATTTCCCTGTTCATTTCTAACTGTGTTAATTTTGGTCACCTCTCTCTTTCATTAGTTGGGACAAGGGTCTGTCAATCTTGTCTGTCTTCAAGAACCAGCTCTTACAGTCCTTATTTGTGTGTGTGTTGTTTTCTTTATTTCAACTTCATGAGTTTCTGCTCTACTTTTTATTGTTCCTTGCTATTGACTGTGATGGCTCTTCTTCTTAAACTGTTAAAAGACAGAGACAGCAAGAGCTCTTCCACATCACTCCTAAGAAACCAGTGTCTCTGTGATGCCCAAACCAGGAAAAACACAGCAGCAACCAAACAGGAGATTCCAGGACAATGTCCCTGAGGAGCACAGTCTGGAAAAGACTCAACAAAACATTTGTAAAAGGAGTATTCTACATATATACATCAAAACTATTATATATTATAACAAGTTGTCCTGGATATGGTCTGATCTAAAATGTTTTTCCAGCTTTCTGAGTTGTATCATTAAGCCATTTTTTAGCTTTCTGATATTTTTTAAATTTTTATTGAGTCTTTATGAATTTCACATCATGCACCCCAAGCCCACTCATCTCCCTATCCCTCTGTATCCACTCTCTGCCTTTGTAACACCCTCCCAAAAGAAAACAAAAAAATTAAAAGAAAATTAAAAAAAATCTTGCCTTGGAAGCTGTGGTGTGTCATGGTGTGTCACACAGTGTAACCTTTTACCCAAACAACTTTACTTTCAAATGCTCACTGCAATGGCCACTGGATTGGTTCAAGGCCTCTGGCTTCTGCTGTACTGTCATACTGGATCTTCACTGGGACCTCCTCCCAGATACCCTGTTATTGCTCTATGTCATGGAGATCATGCAGCTTTGTTCTGCAGGACTGGCCCCTTTCATGTGCAGGTCATAGATGGGGTAGATGTTGGGGTGGACTAACTCAAAACCCTGGATCTGGGCCTGGATGGTAGCTGAGTCGATCAGCCCACCCGCTCTCCTGCACCTGAACCACCAGGGCCAGCTCTCCGGCTTTGCCCTGGTGAGGGACTGGGCCAGTTTATTCAAGTGCTGAAGCCAAAGTATGGGGGAACTGATAAGAGAAAGACAGCTTGTCCAGCCTTCTCTGGGCCTCAGCCACTGGCTGGCCTTTATTCTTGCTCCTACCTAACCCTGTTTATTCTTTGAGTACCGTGTCTAGGTAGCTGTTTCGATTTCTGAAATTCCCAAGGGGAGCGGGATCTAGTTTTGTCCAAGAGGGTGTGTAGATGAAGTAATAAAGACATTGTATCTGGAAGAAGGTATATGACACCTCTCACTCTAATTAGTTTGTTCAGGATTGCTTTGGGTTATCTCTGTTCTTTCATGCCTTTATATACATTTTTAGATTGTTTTTCTACATGAATTTTGAGTGGAATTGTATTGACATTGCAGACTACCATTAATAGGATGGCCATTTTTATGTTATTGATTCTTCCAGTCCCTAAGAATGAAAAGTCTTACCGGGCGGTGGTGGCGCACACACGCCTTTAATCCCAGCACTTGGGAAGCAGAGGCAGGCGGATCTCTGTGAGTTCAAGGCCAGCCTGGTCTACAAGAGCTAGTTCCAGGACAGGCACCAAAAAAGCTACGGAGAAACCCTGTCTCGAAAATAAAAAAAAAAAAAAGAATGAAAAGTCCTCCACAGTCCATTCATTTTTTTCAGCGTTTAAAGTTTCCTTGTAGGGCTCTTCTGTTCCTTGGTTGGGTTTATCCTGGTTGTCATTTTTGTGGTTACCATGAATGTGATTGTTTTTCTGATTTCTTTTTATGTTTATCGTTGGCACATAAGAGAGGTAAAGCTTCTGTGTATTGATTTTTGTACTCTGCCACTTGACTGACAAAGTTTATCAGCACTAAGAATTTTTTGGTTCCGTCTTCAGAGTCTTGCACCATCTACAAGCAAGATTACCTTGCTTTTTTTTTTCCTATTTCTGTCTCTTTATTTTTTTTCACATACTGCTCAGGCTGAGACATCAAGCATTGTAATAAATAGAAGTGGAGAGAGGGAATATCCTGTTTCATTCCTGATATTATCGGGAACACTTGTAGTTTTTCTCTATTTAATGTGGAGTTCGCTATAAGTGTATTGTATATATTTATATAATGTTGATGTATGCTCTCGCCATTCCTAGCCTCTCCATGGCTTTTATCGAGAGGGAATATTTGATTTTTGTCAAAAGCCTTTTCTGTTTCTATTGAAATGATTATGATCATTTTCTTTGAGTCTGTTTATGTGACGATTTCCATTTCTTGGATTGATGACAAACCATCTCTGCATCTCTAAAATAAAGCCAACCTGTTCACAATGAAGAATCTTTAGGATGTGATATCAGATTCAGTTTGTAAGTATTTTGTTGAGAATTTTTGTATCTGTCTTTGTTCATCAGGAGATTGCTGATAATCTGTGTCTGTGCTTGGTGTCTTTATCTGGTTTTGAATGAGGGTAAAATGCTGGGTTCATAAAAAGAGCTCAGGGACCTTCCTTTTCCATTTCATGGATTAATCTATTTATATCTAATATATTGTACTTTATGTAAGTAGTGATTGTATTAGTTCTCTGAAGTTCCTTAGTTGGGAGACTATTTCTTTTTTCTTTTCTTTTTTTTTTTTGGTTTTCAAGACAGGGTTTCTCTGTAGCTTTTTTGGTTCCTGTCCTGGAACTAGCTCTTCTAGACCAGGCTGACCTCGAACTCCCAGAGATCCGCCTGCCTCTGCCTCCCGAGTGCTGGGATTAAAGGGGTGCGCCACCACTGCCCAGCGGGAGACTATTTCTGCTTCAGTCACTTTGCTGGTTGTGGAAATAGTAAGTTATTTATTTCATCTTGGTTTAATTTTGGCATGTCATATGAATCTAGAAATTCATCCATGTCTTAATTTTCCCAATTTAGCTAGATGAAATTCTTTTATTTTAATTTTATTTTAGTGTCTTATTTTCATTTTATTTTAGTGTCTTAGTGTTTTGTCTGTACATGCTTATGCACCATGTGAGCCCCTGGTGCCACAGAGACCAGAAGAGGGCATTAGATCTCCTTTACAGCTAATGTCCACTTACGAGTGAGCACACACCATGTTTGTCTATCACCGTGTCTCCAGGGAAAAGTGTGTAGAATCTCCAGCTTGCGCCTGTTACAGACCCCGCCCTCAGGGTGCCAAGCAGCAGACCCCTCCCCTGGAGTTGCCTTAGTCCAGACTCTGCCCTTGAAAAAGCCCACCGTGAGTGGGCTCCACCGGAAGGACATTGCTCCACCCCTGAAAGCCCCATTTATTGTGGATCTCAGTGTCTGTGCTACTGGTATTCTATTCAGGAAGTTGTCTCCTGTGCTAATGTGTTCAAGGCTACTTCCAGCTTTCTCTTCTTTAAGGTTCAGTGTACCTGGATTTATGTTGAAGTCTTTGATCCATTTGGACTTGAGTTTTGTACAGGGCGATAGATTTGGATCTATTTCCATTTCTCTACATGCCAACATCCAGTTATGCCAAATATTTGTTGAAGATACTTTCTTTTTTCCATTGTGTAATTTTAACTTCTTTATCAAAAATCAGGTGTCCATAGGTGTGTGGATTTATTTAGGGGTCTTCGATTTGATTCCATTGGTCCACAAGTCTGTTTTTATGCCAATACCATGCTGTTTTTATTATTATAGCTGTATAATAGAGTTTGAGATCAGGGATAGTGATAACTCCAGAAGTTCCTTTATTATACAAGATTGTTTTTAGCTATTCTGTCTTTTCCCCCCATATGAAGTTGAATAGTGTTCTCTCAAGGTCTGTAAAGAACTGTGTTTGAATTTTGATGGGGATTGCATTGAATTTGTAGATTGCTTTTGGTAAGACGACCATTTTTATGTTAATCCTACTGATCCATGAGCATGGGAGATCTTTCCATCTTCTGATATCTTCTCCATTTCTTTCTTCAAAGACTTGAAGTTCTTGTCATACAGGTATTTTACTTTCTTGGTTAGGACTACCCCAAGATGTTTTATATTATTTGTGGCTACTGTAAAGAGTGTTGTTTCCATGATTTCTTTCTCAATCTGTTACTATCTGTGTATAGGAGGGCAACTGATTTTTATGAGTTAATCTTGTATCCAGCCACTTTGATGAAGGTGCTGTAGAATTTGGGGGGTCACTTATGTATACTATCATATCATCTGCAGGTAGCGAAAGTTTGACTTCTTCCTTTCCCTTGATCTCCTTTTGTTGTCCCATTGCTCTAGCTAGAACTTCTGTACTATATTCAATAGATATGGAGAGAGTATGGCCATGAAATAGATTTGGAATAGATATGGACAGCCTTGTCTTTTTCCTGGTTTTCGTAGAATTGCTTTGAGTTTCTCTCCATTTAATTGGATGTTGGTTGTTGGCTAGCAGTTGCTTTTATTATACTTAGGTATGTTCCTTGCATCCCTGGTCTCTCCAAGACTTTTATCATGAAGGGGAGTTGGATTTTGTCAAAGGCTTCTTCAGCAATCTACAGAGATTATCATGTGGTTTCTTTTCTTTCAGTTTGTTTATATGATGGATTACATTGGCATCTCTGGATGAAGTCCACTTGATCATAGTGAATGATCTTTTTTATGTGTTCTTGGAATAGACTTGCAAATATTTTATTGAGTTTTTTTGCATCAATGTTCATGAAGGAAATTGTTCTGTAATTTTTTTCATTGCTAAGTCTTTGTGTGATTTTGGGTATCAGGGTGACAAGCCTCATAAAAGGGATTTAACAGAATTCTGTCTGTTTCTATTGTGTGGAACAGTTTGAGGAGTTTTGGTATTAGTTGTCTTTTAAAATTCTGGTAGAATTTTGTGTTAAAATCATCTGGCCCTGAGATTTTCCTTCCTTCCTTCCTTCCTTCCTTCCTTCCTTCCTTCCTTCCTTCCTTCCTTTCTTTCTTTTTTTTAATTAGTGAACTTTTAATGACAGCTTCTATTTCCTTAGGGATTATAGGTCTATTTAAATTGTTTATCTGATTTGATCTTGATTTAATTTTGGTATGTGGTACCTATCAAGAAATCTGTCCATTTCTTGTAGATTTTCCAATATGTTGAGTACAAGTTTTTGAAGTATGACCCAATGATTCTCTGGATTTTCTCAGTGTCTGTTGTTATGTCCCCTTTTGGTTTTTGATTTTATTAATTTGGATGCTCTCTCTCTCTCTCTCTCTCTCTCTCTCTCTCTCTCTCTCTCTCTCTCTCCCCCCCCCCCTTTTAGTTAGTTTGGATGAGGGTTTGTCTATCTTATTGATTTTCTAAAAAAAACCCCAATCATTGTTTTATTGATTCTTTGTATCTCTTTGTTGCTAGTTTATTGATTCCAGCCCTCAGTTTAATTATTTCCTGTCATCTACTCCTCTTGGTGTATTTGCTTCTTTTTGTTCTAGAGCTTTCAGGTGTGCTGTTAAATTGCTAGTGTGAGATTTCTCCAAATTCGTTATGCAGACACATAGTGCTGTGAATGTTCCTATTAGTATTGATTTCACTGTGTCTCATAAGTTTGGGTATGTTGTACATTCATTTTCATTGAATTGTAGGAAGTCTTTAATTTCTTTGTTCTTCCTTGACCCAGTGGTAATTCTGTTGAGAGTTGCTCAGTTTCCATAAGTTTGTAGACTTTCTGTCATTTGTGTTGTTGTTAAACTCAAACTTTATCTCCTGGTGATTCAATAAGATACAGAGGGTTATTCCATTTTTCTTTTTATATCTGTTGAGATTTGCTTTGTGACCAAGCATGTGGTCAGTTTTAGAGAATGTTACATGAGGTGCAGAGAAGAAGGTACATTGTCTGTGTTTGCGTGAAATGTTCTGTAAATGGCTGTTAGGTCCATTTGATTCATGACATCTGTTAACCCCTTATTTCTCTGTTAAGTTTCTGTCTGGCAGACCTGTCCAGTGGTGAGAGTGGGATATTGAAGTCTCCCACTATTATGTGTGGGGCTCGATCTGTGATTTAAGTTTCTGTAATATTTCTCTTACAAATGTGGGTGCCCTTGTATTTGGGGCATAGATGTTCAGAATTCAGACTTTATCTTGATGGATTTTTGCTTTGAGGAGTATGAAATGTTCTCTTCCATCCCTTTCTTTCTCTTACTCCATCTGTCTGTAAAGACACTACTGTAGTAGGGGTATTTGGCTCAGCTCAGTGAGTAGTAGCCATTTTTGGTGATTTTTATAACTATCATCAAAAGAATTATTTTCTTGTTCTCTGAAGCAAAAGTAATTTTAAAGTTTATGCTACTTCTTTAGGACCGTTTATTTCTATTTTTTGTTTAATGGAGGGTTGTTTTATTTTACTTCCTTTCATGGCTACAGAGAATTGGACCTAGAACTTCATAGATGCTAGGCAGGTTCCCCACTTAGTGTCCCATAGTGGTTTAATGTCTACTTGATGTTCTTTTGAAAACTGTTCATATCATTACTTGTTGATTGATTAGCAGCTTTACTTCTTTGGTTTTTAATTTCTGAGGTCCTTTATTTATTTAT
>NW_004949175.1:456282-461752 GCF_000317375.1 Microtus ochrogaster | reverse complement strand
TAGACCAGGCTGGTCTCAAACTCCCAGAGATCCGCCTGCCTCTGCCTCCCGAGTGCTGGGATTAAAGGCGTGCGCCACCACCGCCCGGCTTCTGAGGTCCTTTATATGTTCAAGAATTAACCCCGTGTTTGAGGTGTAGCTGGACATTTTTTTCCCTCTTTCTGCAGCCTGTTTGTTGTTTCTTTTTCTGTACAGAAACTTTTTAATTTCGTGTGGTTTCATTTGTCAGTTCTTGGGACTGTTTCCTGTGCTGTCGGAATTCTAGCCCCATTCTTTGGTCTACTGTATGAATGGTGATTCCATCGTGACACCATTAACCCTAACGGAGACATGCCAGCCTTCCTTTTAATTCTAGCAAGGGCCAAGGTACTTTGTGCTCCCTTTTCCTTTGACACCCAGGAATGTGAGAGGTAAACAGTCTTGGAGAGAGTCCACAACAGCACATTTGCTCCCAGACAAGGAATCTGAAACATTTGAAAACTCTGAAGTCTGAGACCTCTTCAGAGGTGCACAGAGGTCAGAATCAATCCCCTGACCCCAGTAAAAGCCATGCTGGGGGAGGGGGAGGGCGTGCAGGAGCCTGGGTCAGTTCTTTGCTGCAGACACCACATTGGGCCTAGTGGACTGAGCCTTGCATGAACTCTCTCTTCCTCGCTGTTCACTTGTTACTGGGGGCTGCTTAGAAGCTCAGTCTTACTTTGCAATAGGATGGTTATTTTAGTATACTTAGTTTGTGCTTCTGCGGTAGTCTCCATTGGGTTACATACAGGAAAGAATAATAAGTATTTCTCAGGATTCAGGAGGCATAGCGTAAAAGGATATATTCTGTCTAATTCTGTTTCTTACAAACTTTAAAGATTAACTGTTGAAAAATGCTTTCAGATAAATGTCATTCTACATTAATTATTGGTTTTTGTCAGAGCAGTGTAATAGTAAATTACTTTCTGTCTAGTGATTTCCTTCCACAGGTGAAGTGGGATAGTCTACCCTTGTTTATATTTTTGGATAGCTGAGTGAGATGGGAAATATTTTTGATATGCAAGGTCAGTCCTGTGCATCAGGGTTCCTTACACTTCCTGTCAGCAAAGGTATCAGCTGCCAGAGCCCCTGATAAGGCCTATTTCAAGCCAGCAGTGTCTGGACAATAAAGACTAAAGATAACAGTTACTGCGGTGAGGCTGGCAGCAGCTCCCCCGCGTTACCGTCTGGACCAGAATAAACACTCTGAAGTCACTCAAAGCTAAGTCCTCTCTGCAAGCTACACAGGAGATCCAGCGAGTGAGCAAGGCTGACCTTTGAAGTGTCAGGGTGACTTTAAAGGGTTGTCTCTCTCATCCAGAGGTTGGAAAAGATCAGAAGCTTTGAAACCTAAAGAACATTTTCTTGTGGTTGGGGACATATGATGTTTGCTAAACAAAGTGCAGGAAGAGTGGATGTTGGATGAAGTTTTCTCTCTCCTGCACCACTCTGCATAGAATAAAAAACCAGTTCTATAGGACTGGAGAGATGGCTCAGCAGTTAGCAGCACTGGATGCTTTTATAGAGGACCCAGGTTCAATTCCCAGCAGCCACACATCTCACAGTCATCTGTATAGCCAGTCTCGGGAGATCTGATTCCCTCCTTGACCCCCACAGACACTGCAGGGACACGGTGTACAGACCCATACATATAGAATAAAACGGAAGGAAACTGTCCTCCTTCCTGACCCCCACAGACACTGCAGGGACACGGTGTACAGACCCATACATATAGAATAAAACGGAAGGAAACTGTCCTCCTTCCTGACCCCCACAGACACTGCAGGGACACGGTGTACAGACCCAAACATATAGAATAAAACGGAAGGAAACTGTCCTCCTTCCTGACGTTACCACTCATTTGGTGTCAGCAGGAAAAGTAGCTTAAACTCGTTTTGGCTTCTTTATGTGAGAAATTGGGAGGGAAAAAAAGAATGTGTTTTCACTTCCTGTGGAGCTGATGCATCTTCCCAGGCCAAAGTGTTCCCTGGTGTCCACTCCGCACGGAAGAGTCACTGCAGAACTGTCTCATTGCTTCCAAAGTCAGTGTTTGTTCTCAACAGATGGACAGCGGACTAATTAAAAAAAGTTAGGCTAAAGGAGACATGGACTCCTCTTAAGCGCAGGGGAATCCGCGAGGACCGGACCCTCTTTTGACCTTAGCAGTGGAAAAGAACAGTGGTTGACTCTGGTGACCTTCCTGGTCTGAAACATGCCACAAGAGTGGATATGAAGGGTTAAAATGATCAGTGTGCTTCTTAGCAGACTGTAGGACTGGCCATGGCCAGAGCAGACAGAGACAGATGGTGCCGGTGTGAATGACCATTTAAGAAAATGCTCTCGTCAACGTGATTTTTGTTTCCAGTTAACAAACCCATTAGTTATCTTTTTAAAATGCCTTCATTACTGGGAGGGATGTGCAGAGGGATGGTCAGAGGACAGCTTGGCCACTCAGTCCTCTCTGCCCTGTGTGTACCACTTATAAACTCAGCTCCCAGGCTTGGAGCAAGCTCCTTTACATCTAAGCTGTCTCGCCGGCCTTTGTTGTCTTGTCTTGTAATTGACAAAGTAACAGCAAAAATCAAGGTAGTGAAGTGCGTGAAGAATCACAGTCACTGAAGGAATTTTGTTAAGACACATTTTTCACTGTGTCAGTTCCACAGCCATTAAATTGTTAGTGTTGTCTTCTCTCCACCATGAAGCCGAATTGCAGAAATAAAGCAGCCAAGCATTGGTTGCACAGAGGCCAGCCTATCGCCGGGACCCCATGGAACTGTAATATGTCCACTCCCATGTCCTTTAGTTCTTGATGTAATGCTGGGCACATTGGCTCCTTTGAAAGCAGTATTTGGGGACAGAAAAGTATTCTGAAGTCACTTAATGCAGTTATATTTTTAAATAGAGAAAATAAGACCCCACGAGTTCTTGAACTATTAGTCTAACAGTGACACCGCCTGAGACATAAAGAAAAACTCCTGAATATATTTTTGATATTTTACTTGTCAATAAACAGACAAGACATAGTTTACAATATTTCTTTTTAATTAAAGTTGGCAAAAGGAATAGGGGGCAGTTCTCAAATTCTAACTAACTTTTTTTTTAGTATTCTTTTTATTGTATGTATACGCCTGACTGAGTTTATATGTACCATGTGCATGCAGGAGCCTACAAAACCCAGAATGCACCAGGGTCTCTGGAGCTGAACCTGGTACCATCTTTACAGCCCCTTTCTGAACCTGACTCCTCCGAGCTATCTCTACAGCCTGTTTTCTTGTTGACAGATGTGTTAACATTTTTCAGGGGAAAATTTTTTGAGTGGCTAATGATTAAAAGAAAAACTCAATGCAAAAAAATATAGAAGCAATAATGCCAGCATATAAATATGATCTGAATCTGCAAGCGTTTGATGACCTGCATTTCTATATAAGGAAGCAGCTTCCACTTGTGCTTACGGCTTTAGCAAAATTAGAAAAGATTAAACAGAAAGATGTTCGTAGGTCAGGCGTCACAGACCCTGGAAAGTGCACGTTCTCTACAGCTCTTTGCCTTCTGGAGGAGAGGACTGGCATGTTTAGAGTATCAGGCTTAATATTTATCACTAACAGTTTGTATAAAAACCTCCAAGACTCCAGCCACAGAGTCCAGCACACTTTTGCAGATAAGAAATGCGAAGCCAGACGACTTCAGGTTATTTAGAGTGAAGTCGTGGAGCCAGCTGGGACTCGGACACACAACTTATTGCTGTGCCCAGTGTGCTGTATTGCTTTAATTACAAACGTTTGCCTCAAATCTGTTTCTCAGAAATATGGACAAGATTTAATAAGTCATGCTTGGGCCTTGATAACATGGGATGAAGCAAGCTCTCACATTTCTGCTTGTTTGCCAGGTTCCAAACACCTGGAAGAAGCCTTAAATGAAGCTTTGAAACTCAGGCCTATTGGGTTCCTAGCACAGGCCTTGTACGGGCCTTTGGGATGCATAGCACGCATCTCACACAGACTTTGGGGATTCATAGTACATGTCTCACACAGGCCTTCAGGATAGAGAAAATGTATCTTAACAGTTTCTTGTTATTCTTAAAGAAACATGAGCTCAGCTGGTCCTGATGGGAGGAAGACAATGAGAAGATGTGATGGGCTCATTGACTCGCTGGTCCATTATGTCAGAGGAACCATTGCAGACTACCAGCCGGACGATAAGGTAACTCGAGAGTTAAACATCCTCACGCCAGACTACCTACTAGGACTTACTAAGATGCTTCAAACTGGTAAAAATTTTTGCTTGATGTAGTTTTGATTTGCTTTCCGAGCCCAAGGCTTTCATTATGTGCTTAGATACTTAAATTTCTATCGAGCCTTAGGCTCA
Source organism: Microtus ochrogaster (assembly GCF_000317375.1). NCBI lineage: Eukaryota > Metazoa > Chordata > Mammalia > Rodentia > Cricetidae > Microtus > Microtus ochrogaster. The sequence goes on along the minus strand of NW_004949175.1, from coordinate 457,369 downwards.
GAGTTTTTCCAGACCCAAATTTCCAACACACGTTTTAACATCTCAGTGTGGATGTTCGTCAAATACTACATGATCAGCAATAAACCCTTAAATTCATTTCTTCCATCTCCCAATCTTGCTGTTTTCTTTCTGATAATCAGCATATCCGGGGCTGGAGATTGTAGGTAGGGGGAAGCACTGGCCGGACATGTATAGTATCGTCCCTGAGTGAGTGACTGGCAAAGAGATGAGTGAGTGAATTCTCATTATCTTTCAAAAGACAACAGCAATATGGATGACCTCAGGCTGCTCTTCCTCCCGCCCACCCTCTGTGCACACGCGGTACACCGTCTGTCACTTCTCCAGCGCCCCATCTGCTGCTTTCATTTGCGTGTCCCTACACTAGCTGTAATAGTGTCCTCCTGATAGGTCACTGTAAGCAGCGTCATGACTATCCTCCGTATTAGTGTGGCTACTAATTTATGTACGGGAAGTTTGAATTTGTTCTGGACGTATGATTTTTAGACATACTCTAAGGGGCTAGAACTACAGCTCACTGGTGGAGCATTTGACCACTGTATAAGAGCCCTGGGTTCAGCCTCCAGTTATGTTAAAAAGGGTTGGGTTGGGGGAGGCTACTCATTATTTTAAGAAACGTGGATTCTGTATTTTAAAAGTATTCGTGACCATTCGTTTACCGTCTCGCATTAGCCATCCCAGATGTCCTAGGTACTCCTGCGTACCTTATTGTGCAAGCATACTACACTGCATGCAGTAAGGCTTTTGAGAGCTGAAGCCTAAATAGCCTTGTGGTAGACAAGGCATTCGAGAGGGTGTCACTATGACTGTGAGCAGGAGTCACGTTCTTCCCGCAGGCCACAGAGAACTGTGTGTGCATTCTTCATAACCTCTCCTACCAGCTGGAGACAGAGCTCCCAGAGAAGTATTCCCAGAGTATCTACGTGCAGAACCGGAATATCCAGACCAACAGTAACAAGAGTACCGGCTGCTTTGGCACTCGAAGTAGGAAAGTAAAAGAGGTATGCCAGGGATCCTTTGAGAGCAGCCGGGGATGAGGGAGAGTGGGGGTAGGGAGACTGAGAGCAGC
>NW_004949175.1:449295-456037 GCF_000317375.1 Microtus ochrogaster | reverse complement strand
GGGGATGAGGGAGAGTGGGGGTAGGGAGACTGAGAGCAGCCGGGGATGAGGGAGAGTGGGGGTAGGGAGACGCTCACTCCTGGTCCCATGTCAGTCCTCCCTTGAGGCTCTACCAATAAGGAAACTTCGTTAGTTTTCCTATATCAATTCGGTGACTGGGTGAAGGGGATAAAATTCAGTCCCCACTAATCTGACTCCAGCTTTGTGCCATTAGTGATTCAACCTTGCTGTCCTGTGTCCTCTGTGGGCCGTGATACAGTCATTGTTTAAGCATTACCAGAACTGTTGGTGTTTTCATTGTGTATCCTAAAAATAAACTGTGAACACTTTAAAAGCAAATTTCCTAGAAAAGATAACATATCTCTTTCAGAACTGACATAAAAGTGAAAGAATGTATTCTTAGTGTTAGTGTATTCTTGAATTTGGAAAATGGCTGGTAAATTTAGATCCTTAATACTATTCCAAACAATTCCATAAGCCATTGAGGGAACCAGACCTGGTCCCTGATCTTCAAAGTGATGGGCTGATGCGAGAGGTACAGATTGTCTTTATTACAACTCAAAAGGACTCAAAGGGAAATACAGACTCATGGAATATAGGACAAGATGAAAACCCAGTGAGTCCAGCCACAGTGTCCCACTGCTCGGCCCCAGGGAGACGTGAACAACCGTACCAGCTTGCTTATGCTCTGACCTCCCAAGAGAGCGAGAGAGACCTCTCCTCTCCCTAATAAGAGATCATATCAGCACACAAAAGCCACACCCTAAAGCTGGGACCAAAAAAGCCATTGATGGAAATAAATTCCCACACCAGTGGTGAGCATTTGGAATCTAGGTTAGATGCAGCTGGAGACAGTTTCAGAAGCACCTGTGTTTAATTCCTGTAATGTGATGTGTAAAGTTGGAGAGCGTGAGAGTCCCTTAGAAAGGCATAATTACTGTGAGCTAAAAGTTAAGTAACTGAAAATCATATATCCTGTTTCCTGATTTGCTAGTCTTTCTAGACAGTGTTTCTGGTCTGTTGGTGTGGGTCAGGGTCCTAGGCATCACTTGAAGTGCATTTACTCTTGTGTGCTTAGCAATACCAAGACGTGCCAATGCCCGAGGAGAAGAGCAGCCCCCGGGGCATGGAGTGGCTGTGGCATTCCATTGTGATAAGGATGTATTTGTCCTTAATTGCCAAGAGTGCCCGAAATTATACCCAAGAGGCCTCATTAGGAGCGCTCCAGAATCTCACAGCAGGAGGTGGCCCGGTAAGTCTTGTGACAGCTTTTCTACTTTTTAAAATGAGGGCATTGTAGACAGATCTACCTTAGGTGCAGAGGTGAAGCAATCAGGTAGGAGCAAGGTTTCCTCATTCCAGCCAAGAGAGTTCTCAGAAACCACCAAGGTTTCAGCCTTCTACTACTTTCAACCTCAGTTTCTGGAAAGCCGCGTCAGACTGCAATTACAAAAACAACGCCCTGGCTTTTGTTTTGTTTAGTCCTTTTGCCACTACAGTCCTCAGAATTCTGCCTCAAATGAGTTGAAAAAACACAGGGGGAAAGGAAGGAATTTCTCATACGGAACTCAGATGTCTGGGGTGGGTCTGTCTTCTTCCATGATTAGTCTTGACTGCCTCGCTCCACCTCTGGATTCTGTTCCTGTGAGCCATATGGTAGTGAGGACAGCTGGAAATGACAGCAGGCTTACACTTAACAGCTCGTTGTCCTCACAAATATTGGTATTAAGAACTCAGCGAAGGTGTCTCATTGGCCCATTTGGCCTGGTCTGGGTAAAGTGCCCAGGATACAGGTTTGTGCTGGCAGGGGTCACTTGCCTTTTGCACTACCTGCAAAGGATGTGTGCCCTCACAGAAAGTCTGTTCACACCAGAAGAAATGGTGTATTCTTCTTTTTCCCGCAAGAGGGCGCCAGAGCTCAGGACGGATGGCCGTGAACCACTGTGTGGGTGCCAGGAATAGGACTCGGGACCTCAGGAAGGGAGGGCGGGCAATCAGGCAACGAGCGCTCTTAACCACTGAGCTATCTCTCCGGACAGTTTGAAGTAATGTATTCTTTGTCGGTAAATCAGTGGTGCCCACACCAGCACTGGATTTGAAACGGCATCTGCACACCTGTGTCTTAGAAGCCCATCCACAGGGCAGAGCTCATCCTCTTTCCAGAGACTTACTTTTATCATCAGAGTTAAAGCATATGGCAGAAGGCTATTACCTGTGCCGTATATGTGTGCCTGCTATGTTTCTATATTCTATTTTAAATCATTGTTAGAACTAAGTTTATATTTACCTAGATGATGAAGTAATCGCTCCACAATGGTTCATTACACAGCCGGTCTTTGTGTGTGTGTGTGTGTGTGTGTGTGTGTGTGTGTGTGTGCGCATTTAGCTACATAGCTGAATACTCCTGGAGGGAACAGAAACATTTGAGAAAATGTATCTGTGTGCAGTATAAGTGTCTTCACACAGAAACCACCTCACCATTACAATGCGGCTAAGAGTACCAACCATTGTTTATTTGATTTGTCAGAAGCATGCTTGTGAACAAAGAGAAAGGAGGAATTCCGATGTTTCCAACAAGAGAAACTAATAGTCACTTTTACTAGCTAACTGGAGACTAGTGGTAAAGGAGAGAAGCCATGTGAGGTGGACAGCATGAGCCACACTAAGGTGTCGGAACGTCATTCTGAAGTCAGCAGATGAGCACTAGCTGCTTAAATCTGATGGGATTTTGGAAGAAACTTTATTCCAGATCTGCCGTTAGTATTTAAAATCAGCAAGATTTTTTTGTTTTGTTTTGTTTTCATGTACATTGATGTTTTTCCTGCAATGCTTTTCCTGCATATATGTCTGTGTGTCAAGTGTGTCAGATCCCCTGGAACTGGAATTAGAGACAGTTGTGAGCCACCATGTGGGTGCTGGGAATTGAACCTGGGTCCTCTGAAAGAAAAGACAGAGCTATATTCCTCCAGCCCCTTACTTGTCTCTCTCTCTCTCTCTCTCTCTCAAAGATTCCTTACATACCCCTGGCTGTTCTGGAACTCACTGTGTAGACCAGGCTGGCCTTGAACTCACAGAAATTCACCTACATCTGTCTCCCAGGAGCTGTGCCCAGCTGTGTGCCACCACCACCCGGCCCAAAATCACCAAGTTTATCAGCACCATTTGAGGTCATGGGGGAGGCTGGACGAATGAGATCACAGAAATGCTAATCTGAAAATGTACTATTTATTCTAGCAATATAACAAATCTAAAAAAATCAGAAAAGGCAAAAAGCTAAATGGACCGAACAGTAGAGCGTTGGTGGGTGGTGAAGCTAAACTAGGATGCGACGACAGCATTGTCGGGTGCAGACACGCGTTTATGTGATAGCTGGGCCACTCCAGCGTTAGTTCAGATGCTAGCAGGACACAGTTAGTGATGTGAAGTTTAGGAATTAAGGGTGGGAAAAGGGACTAATCGTGGAGATAAATGTGATAGAAAATAGAGAACAAGAAAAAAAGGTATTCAGCGCTCCATGACCACACAGGACAATGTTCTTCTGGTTCCTTGTCACAGCAAGACTAAGTAGTTAATGTATGGAAAGAATTGAAGCTGGAAGCCTAGGAGGTGTGAAGTGGTTAGTTTGCTTAGCTGCATGGATAGGAAGTCGAAGGCTGGCAGCCAGTCTTCAAGGCTGTCAGATAAAATAAACATGTAGATGACATATGGGGAGAGAGGAATGCCCATCTCTTCTCTTCACCCAAGGTCCAGAATTGTACCCAAGAAACAGCTTCCTTTCTGGATATCTCTGGGGAAGAAACCTTCTTAGAGGAGAAGAGTTGATGGAAGATCAGTAGTTGCTACAAAGTATTTAAAGTAGTAATAATTAGCTTCCTTTAGCCATGGAGACTTTGACACTCAAGTAAAGTGATGTACAGTTTCCTGAGGAATATTAAATATAAACACAAAAACAGTTTTAGAGATCCCATATTCCTTTTAGTTCTACATTAAAACCCTCAATTCTAGAAAATAGAATTGAGAAAATAAGAATACAGGTGGTGGTAGGAGGCGGTGTTTATATGAGACAAGAAAGATAAGCATCCTGAAGAATGGATAAGAATCACAAGAATTGTTGTCATGACAGCCTCATACTAACTTCAAATGGAAGTTGAATATAAAGTCACAGACACAAGCTAAGGCTACAGAAATAGAAAGGGCTAGAAAAAGCCAGGTCAGCATTTAGATCCTGAGTAAGATTTTCCTAGGCCTGACCCAGCAGTAGTCTCAGATACACAGACTGTGTAATCCATGCCAGTGCTCAGGAGGCAGACAGATCTCAGTGAGTTCAGGGGAAGCCTGGTCATCATGGCAAGTTCAGTGAAAGCAGATTACATGGTAAGAAAGCATAGTCCAGCTAGCAGTGTGTTGCCTTTTCAAACACCTAATATCTACCTGACAGTGTACATATGAACTCACAGGGAGTGAGACAGCACACAGAAGACCTGCATAAGCTCAAGCCAGAAAAACCCCAGTGGTGGGGCTGGGGAGACACACGTAGAGTCCCTCCTCTAGCTGAAGAGCTGTTGGGTTTGGTAGCTGCTGAGAAAGAGAACGTCAGTTTTCTTTAGTGTGAAGTCGGCCATACTCCAGGGCAGACCCACACCTAATAGTAGCTGAGCAGCACCAACTGGAGTTGAGTTTCTTTCCTTCTTTTTTCTTTTTAAAGGCAAATAAGAGATAGTTTATTCTGGAGCCATTATGAGTGGCCATGGCCTGGGAACACAGATTTAGGTTACCCCAAATTCCATGTTCCAGCATGGACACAGGTTCATGAAGGGTTTTAGTTTTACAGAGCAAAGAATTGTAAGCTGAGGCAACTTTAACTACGCTGGTGGATACCGCGAAGAGGCCGTACATCAAGATGGGCTCTTAAAAGAAGACAATTCAAAGTTGCGTGGAGAGGGAGGCGGGGAGGATCAGGAAAGAGTTAGGAGAGAAAGATAAATATGGCAAACACATTATATTTTTGAAACCCTCAAAGAACTAATGAAAATGCTTCTTAAAAATCCCACTTCTCTTTTTGTAATGAATTGGTTTTGTAGTTTAGAAATAAATAAGTTTGTTGAAATATGTTAGTTACCAAAGCTTGAACCAGAAGAAACAGGACTGGTAACTAAGCATCCGCTACTAAATGAAGCCAAGTGCTAACAGAGGAGCTGTGTTTTCTCACCTCACTTGGCAGTCTAGGAGAACAAAGACTCTGGGTCTCTGTATCAGCGGCTAGCAGCCATGTGACCAAATTGACCAAACCCACAAAGATGAGCTTGTGTTAGGCGAATAGTTCAAGAAAATAGAAAAAAAAAGTGCTGTCTAGTTAAGTTTATATTACTCAACCTGTGATTTTAAAAGTTCAGCCCAAGAGGACTGGGAGGTGCACTTCCTTGCAAGCACAGGGATCTCAGTTTGACTGCCCTACACTGACATAAAAAGCCGACTGTCCACCTGGGGGTAATGAAGACATGTGAATCCCAAGAGCTTGCCAGCCAGCCTAGCAGAAACAGCAGAATTCAGGCTCACTGAGACCCTGGCTCAAGGGAGGAAAGTGGAGTACAGTGGAAGGCACGGATGTCCTCTCCACCCTCCACAACACGTGCAGGGGGTGGCCATACACACGTTAAAACTTTAGGTGTAATTCAAAGTAAAGTCAGATCTATGTGCTTATAAACACAGATGCACAAAAATAATGAGTAACCTTTTTGTTGTTGTTGTTTTTCGAGACACGGTTTCTCTGTGTAACAGCCCTGATTGTCCTAGAACTCACTCTGTAGGCCAGGCTGGCCTCGAACTCACAGAGATCCGCCTGCCTCTGCCTCCCGAGTGCCAGGATTAAAGGTGTGTGTCACCACTGCCCAGCTGAAAAAAAAACTTTTACTTAGCAATTATATTGAAAATGTCAAAGAATTTAAAGAAAATATATGTAAAGCCCTTTCACTAGAGTTCTAGCTTTTATTGTCCCTCAACCTCTGGAATCTGCAGAGGACTTCTTCTCCGATAGCGAATGTGATAGCATTTACAGGATCTGTCTCACAACAGATGCCCACATCCGTAGCTCGGATGGTTGTCCAGAAGGAAAATGGCCTCCAGCACACCCGGAAGATGTTGCACGTGGGTGATCCCAGTGTGAAAAAGACTGCCGTCTCCCTGCTGAGGAATTTGTCACGGAATCTTTCTCTGCAGAATGAAATTGGTGAGTCGAAGGCCGCGCGTCATAGGTGCTCAGTGAGCTTCCAGGTGCAGGGCCAGTGATGAGCAGGCCTGCCTTTGCTGTACGGGAGGGCAAGTTCCCTCCTCCCATCCAGCCTTTCCCTCATGTGTTTTGATGACTTGCAGAAGAGAAATCTTGGACCACACTCGATCTGCATGCCATCTCTCACCCACTGGCTGTTCCATTCGGGGGGTCTGTCTCATCTGCATGTGTGTCATCAATATAATTACAGTTGCATAATTACAACTTTAAAATTGTAAATTGGTCTAGATTCAACGTGTAATTTATGCAATAGGACCCATCTTGATTCTGAGTTTTAATAGCCAAGAATAAGTAAAAATTCATTTCAATATATGTTGTGTTTTTAAATGAGATTTTTTTAGCCAGATATTTATTTCATTATTTGTCTGTCTATCTATCTATCTATCTATCTATCTATCTATCTATCTATCTATCTATCTATCATCTATCTATCTATCTATCTATCTATCTATCTAT
>NW_004949175.1:439696-449195 GCF_000317375.1 Microtus ochrogaster | reverse complement strand
TCTATCTATCTATCTATCTATCTATCTATCTATCTATCTATCTATCTATCATCTATCTATCTATCTATCTATCTATCTATCTATCTATCTATCTGAGAATGAATATATTGTGGATATAGGTTTAGATGCCTTCCCATAGTATATTGTAGAATGTATTTTATTGATGCCTGTACTTTCCTAAGACAACTAAATATGATAGACCCCTTTCATTGCTGTTCTTCCTCAGCCTTGACCATGTGTGTTTCCTTAGCCTGGGTCTATGAAGGGATCTCCTGGTTGGTGATGAAAAGGATGCGGCACCGAGCTCAGCGGGTGGCTGGGGCCTTCCTGTTATTTGGTCAGAATTATTTCCATATTGTCCACATAAGTTGTGAAAGGAATACCCATGTTCCCAAGGTCTTTTAATCTGGGGTTTAACCTTCTGATAACTTGCATGTGGCCACAATTAATGGGCATAAACTCCTGGGCTCACCCAGAACAACCTTTGGAGGAAGGTGCTGTTGCTTCCGGTGTTAGAAGTTAGAGACATCTATCAGGGAGGGGCCTACTGTGTGCACCCTGCAGTCAGGCTGTCTGCAGAGTCTGCTGTGGGTTGTCCAGGTGTCTTAAGTTCCCCTCATTTTAACTAAACCAGAAGCTTGATATTTTTAAAGTGTATTTTAGTTAATTAAACATATTCCTATAAGATAGTTAGGCTTTTGTGATTTTTTTTCTAACATATATAACTCTATCTAAAATATCTTTGTGGAAATCTTTTTCAACTTTTAAGGTAATGTCTGTATTGGCAGAAACAAAATTTCTGGATTGAAGAGTATGAAATTTTAAAATGCTTGACATTTTTACTCTGTGGAAGAATTTTCAGCACACTGAGTTTTCAGTACACTGAGAGCGAGCACTGGGTTTTCAGTACACTGAGAGCAAGCACTGGGTTTTCAGTACACTGAGAGCGGGCACTGGGTTTTCAGTACACTGAGAGCGGGCACTGGGTTTTCAGTACACTGAGAGAGGACACTGGGTTTTCAGTACACTCAAAGCAGGGCATTAGGTTTTCAGATTCATATGTCAACCAATGGCCTGTGACTCCAGCACTTGGGGGTGGGAGAGACAGAGCCTAGGAGTCACTGGCCAGCCAGTGCCCTAAAACCAAACCCTGGTTCAGTCAGACACCCTGTCTCAAAGTGATAGGCAGAAAGGGAATAAGGAAGACAGCTGACAACCTGCTTGACTTTCATGTACGTGTGCAGGAGGCACACATACCAAACACTCCTGTGTGTGTAACACACACGTTCACACACACATCCTCCTAAAAGAAAAATCCTTCTAACCAAGCATTGTTTTTCCTTCAATTTGTAGCCAAAGAAACTCTACCAGATTTGGTTTCCATAATTCCCGACACAGTCCCAAGTATTGACCTTCTCATCGAAACTACAGCCTCTGCCTGCTACACACTGAACAATTTAGTGCAGAATAGTTACCAGAATGCACGAGACCTCCTTAACACCGGAGGCCTGCAGAAAATTATGACCATCAGCGCAGGAGAAGGGTAAGTCCCCTAGTTCCTGTCCCTGTTTCCCACCACCACGACTGTATCAATGCCCTAGCTGCCGTTACCTTTCTCAGTCCTACAAGCAGCAAGGCCACAGGCAGCATCCAGATCTGGGCCCTCATTCTCTTCTAGAAAATCCAGTCAGACAGGCGCCATCGTTTCTCTTACTTGTGGATTCTGGTGTTTCCTGATGTAATTAGTTAGCTTCCCAGAGCAGTGGCTGTGATTGAAACATTGTAGACTATAGGCAAAATGGCATTTTACCATATTCTGTCTTTACAAAGAAAAGTGCCAAACAGCGTAAAGATAAATGTTAGGAATATAAAACTCTTTGTCAGTAAAGAACTTTATAGAGTTCTGAATGTAAGGGACCTGCAACTTAAATGAATTTACTTCTTCCAAGTGACCCTGAATGTCCCTAGAGTACTAAGAACTCCACAGGAGGCTAGTGCGACTCTCCTTCCGCAAAGCTAGTGTGGAAGAGAAGCTGAGGCGAAGCCCAACATTTGTATACATTGTAGCTTTCTGTATTCTTTTCTTTTTTTAATGTGCATTAGTATTTTTCCATGAGTGTCGGATCCTCTGGAACTGGAATTACAGACAGTCAAGAGCCGTCATGCAGTTCTAGGGATTGAACCCGGGCCCTCTGGAAAAGCAGTCAGTGGTCTTAGCTGCTGAGCCATCTCTCTCTCCAGCCCTGCTTTCTGTGTTCTTGGTTGCATGTTAATAGACCTTTGTGCCAAGGGAAATAAACCCATATTCTTTGTTTATGAAAGAAAATACAGCTGTATGTTAGTAGGTAATAGATGGTAATGAAATCTGAAAGAAAACTGACATCTAGCCAGAAATGGGAAGTTGAGGGCACATTTAGAACTGGAGCATCAGAAGCCAGTGCCGTGTCAAATGCGGTGGGGAACTGGACTGGGGCAGTAAGTTCTCTGTCCACCCTCTTCTAAAGACGCAATGAGCAAGACTGTATTTTATTAACTTGGGACATTTGGTTTGCCCCCCATTGGGAGGGTCCTTTTGTCTCGGAGGCACGCACACATCTTCGCTTGGTTTTCTGCACTGGACTCTGTAGAAATGTACCATAAAAATACAAATGAGAGGCGCTGTAAGTAAACTGAAGGATTTAAAACACGTATAAACATCGTGGGGTTTTCTCCGTAAATTACTTATTTACCAGCGCTACCCTTATGATTTATAAAAAAACCTCTTAAGTGAACTCTGGCTTTCGAAGCTCATCCTCTGTGTGTGTCAAGTGGCAACTGCTGAAGCTGCACCAATGGCGACTTGAGGAATGAGAAGGGAATGGCCAAACTCGTTTCTCACTGACCCACACGCATCTCTCTCTTTCCAGCTATGCCCCCAACAAGGCCAGCAAAGCAGCTTCTGTCCTTCTGTACTCTCTGTGGACACATACAGAACTCCATAATGCCTACAAGAAGGTAAGAGCACTGCCCAGATAAAACGTGACACTCGACCTGGCCTTCAGCCAGGTGATCAGAAATCACCAGATAGCTGCACTTTCTTCTTTGTATTTAAATAGGTTGGCTATTATGGTTGTCATTATTGTTTTGATTTGTTTTTTGAAAATTTCATACATGGGCACTGCATTGTCCCTCCCAAATTCAGGTTCTCTTCTTTAAGGACCATTGTTACATGTATATACACATATGCATGAGTACATACATAAATACATACGTGTACACATGTACATGTAACCTACTGAGTCCACTTAGCTTTGCTTGTATCCAAGGTTGACCTCATGCAATTGGACAACCTATGTAGGAGTTTATCACTGGGAGCGATTGATTCTCCCTCTCACAGCGGCCTGTAGCTCTTCATCAGGAGAGGGGTGATGTGGGGTCACCCCTGTCCACACTGATGCGTCAGCTGGTGGTGCCATTTTGCTGGTCTTGTTCAATCATATTATTGAAAGTCCATGGATCCATTTTCCCCACCATATCTAGGGAATATGATCTATCAGCCGTGTTGTGGGCCTCTGGATCTTAAAATCTTTCCCTTCCATGGTTTTCCCTGAGCCTTAGACCCAGGGCTGCATTCCAGATATATCAGTTGCAGTTAGGTACTGCACAGTCCCACTGTGGATCTCTGTAATAGTCTCTGTATGCTGCAGAATAAAACTGGGACGAGGAGTGGACTCTACACTTACCTGTGGCTCTAAGGGAAAGTCTTTGTAATGCAGTTAGAATGCTATTAGAATGCTGTCCTCTCGGGGAAATGACCTCTCCACAGCCTACAAAACCAGATATGACATCAGTCCTATGGGCGACCCTTAAGTCCAATTAGACATTCAATTATTGATCATTTCCAAAATAAAGTGCCACTCTGGCAGCATTGTGGCTGTCTTGACAGGCTGTCGTTGTGGCCCACAGACCTCACAGCTGGTTAGATCTACCGACTGCTCCTCTCTTGGCCACTTCCACAGCACCTTCCCCTCTGTGAGCACCTCCTTAGGAAGGAGGATCCAGTCAGCTCCAGCTCCATTCCTCCAAGTCCTGAGTCCCAAAGTGCATGGCGTTTACCCTTACGTTCTGTGGGCAACACAGGAAACGTTAACAACTTATATTGCTGCGGAAGTCTTTTGAACTCCTCTGACCAACAAATCAAGAGGATGCTTCACATGCATGGTACCAGGGGTTTGTTAGGTACTCCACGTGGCATAACTTCTTTAAACTATGTATCTATGAATACACATAGATATTACAGATAATTTTAGGAAACATAAAATGAGTTCCTATGTCTTTTCAAACATCTTTAGTGTTATTTATCCTTCCTCCTCCACTTTTTCTCCACATCGCCCTCCCCCTTTCCAGTGAAAGGGCCCCAGTTCTTTCTGTTTGCACCTTTATGTCACCCGTGTCTTGTCATTCCCACTCAAGAGCTTCCCTCAGCCCCACCCCACCTTCCCCTTACCCCTCAGCCCCACCATCCTCCCTCCTCCCTACCCCACCTTCCCCTCTCCCCCCAGCCCCACCTTCCCCTCACCCCGACTCCACCTTCCCCTTATTCCCTGGCACTACCTTGGTCTAGTGTTATATTCCTGATTCTGCAGGTTATTTACTTGCATGTGGAGATTAAGAGCTGGGGGCCACAAAGTGAGAGAACGTGGGGCTTGTCTTTAGAGGCTGCATGCCTCACTCAGTAGAGTGTTTTAATTTCATCTGTTTACCTGCAAATTTTATGACTTTGTTTTTCTGTGCAGCTGAATAGAGTTCCATTGTGTACATGCACTGTATTTTCATGAGCCATTCACCAGTTGAAGGGCATTTAGGTTGTTTCAAAACATATTCCACCAGCCTTAGCAGTTAGGGAAATGGAAATCCAAACTGCTCTCAGATTTCCCCTTGCCATAATCGGAAGGGCTGAGATGAAGAGTACAAACGACAGGGGCGGGTCAGGCTGTGGGGAAAGCCGCGCCTCCTTCACGGCTGGGAGTGCAAGCTGCTGCAGCCACTCTGAAACCAGTGTGGAGCATCCTGAAGCTAAACAAATCTACACCACTCCTTGACATACACCAAGGAGTTGACACCCTGCTTCCCAGACATGCTCAGCATGTTCATTGCTGCTTACGTCACAGCTGCCGGGAAACGGAGCCAACCTAAATGTTCTTCCACTGATGAACGGTTGAGACGTTTTCTTATGCGAGGATGTAGTAGCCTTTTACGTTTCTGTCTGCTTCTTCCAAAGGCTCAGTTTAAGAAGACAGACTTTGTCAACAGCCGGACCACCAAAGCCTACCACTCCCTTAAAGACTGACAAAGGTGGAAATAAATTTGGAAATTTCAGCTTCAGGGTTCCCCACTATAACCCCCCCCCCAAAGAAAACACCTATTTTTCTACTAACTGACCCAAGAAACCTCAGAAAGCATGCTTTGTTTATATTCTTTTGTATTTCTATCCCCAAAGTCTAGAAGATGAATAATCACGATATAATTTGTTTAGGCATCCTTAAGACTTCTACAAGGTCTGTTGTGCCCTGTAGAGCTCACGGACACCATCGTCCACGCTCACATACATGTGGGTAACAGCCAAGGAGCACCTGAGGAAAGACCTGTGTGGCTAGACTTTTAAAGTGTGCTTGACATTTCTGTCCTTTGTCTGGGCTTCCTTCTGGTCCCTCGTCTGCATGTTACTCCATTATTGAACCACAGGCGTGTGTTCACCATACTGAACAGGACAGAGATGACAAGAATAAAGCTTTGGTGACAAGTCGTTTGTGATTGTTTTCCACCCTTTTGGGTAGCTCTGCTTTATCTTTCGAATTTAAATGGATGTAAGAAATGTAGATTCCAGAGCTGCATGACGCTAAGACAAGGGGGTTGAGACGTGTCATAGCAAACTCTGTGGCTGTAGAGGCTCACCCACCAGGCGCCACTGCGACGAGCAAGCATGTGGTGGAGAAATGGGAGAGAAGAGAAACGGAGCGGAGCGACTCACGTGCTGTGGAGAGAGGTGGGACTGGAGAGCTGTTGTGGTGAGGAACAGGCTGGTGAGAGTGGCCTGCACTGCCACCTGGAGCCAAGTGATGTCTGTGGTCCCTATTACCATCAAAGGCCATGAAGATGCCTGTGGTCTGGGCTGCCACCAAAAGCCATGCTGATGTCCAAGGGCCATGCTGAGCTGGCCCTGCCCCTGAGAGAGTTTGCCCTGCCCTCCCTGACTGCTGCCTGCAGGGAAGCTGACTGTACCTCACCTCGCCTGAGTGGGGATTCCCAGCGGAGGCCTGGGCTGATCAACTCAGCTACCACCCAGGCCCACCCTCAACGTCTCCCCCATCTGTGACTACTGGAGTTCATGAAGGGACTGGTCCTGCAGAGCTATAGCCTCAGGGTCTCCATGACTGCAGCAGCATGGTATCCAAGAGGAGTCTGGGGGGAGGGGTCCAGTATGGATGGTCTAGCAGAAGCCAGAGGCCTTGAACCAGACCAACAACACGTTGCAGTGAACGTTATACAAGTAAAGCCGTTGGGCACAAGGGCCTACTGCACAGTACACTGCAGCTTCCCTTACCACTGTGGCGAATACATTTATGAAGGACAGGTGGGCAAGGAGGAGGGGCAAAGTGGGGCTTTTTTATTATTTTTTTATTTTTTCCTTTCTTTTTTGGAGGGGAGGCTACAAGGGTGGAGGGTGGACAAGGAAGGACTGAGAAATGAATGGGATCGGGCGCATGATATGAAATTCTCAAAGAATAAAAAGTGATCTTTAAAAAAGTCTGGCCACGTATAAAGACAAGTATTGGTTCTGAAATTTCATGTTCTCCCTAAGCATTGTATAAATGGAGTTTTCACTTCAAGAAATCATGTCTGTGTGATGTCGCCACTCGGTGTTGATCTCTTGGCCCAGTGTGGTCTGGACTTTGCTGCCCACTGCGGTTGGGACAAGAATCCTTTGTTCTTTGGCAAGGTTCCGAGGGGAGCCAGCTGAGACAGCTGGTTTGAATGAGTCACAGCGTCAACGTTGTCCAGCTTTGCCAGTGTGATCCAGGGCCGCTGTAGCTTATGCTTTCTCCCGATACAAGACAGGAGAGCCCTCGAGAAGGGGCCGGAAGCCATTGTAGCCGAAACTGGGAAGTACCAGTACCAGCGTTCGGCAGCTGAGGGATAGCTAGGGAAGGGCACTTGTGGGAAAGGCAGTTTTAACTAGATGGTAATTAAGCCGTGCCCATTAGTCCTCCACTACAATTCTGCCCTTTATTGATCCTT
Organism: Microtus ochrogaster; assembly: GCF_000317375.1. NCBI lineage: Eukaryota > Metazoa > Chordata > Mammalia > Rodentia > Cricetidae > Microtus > Microtus ochrogaster. Next base: position 441,917 of record NW_004949175.1, on the reverse strand, counting down.
TGAAGTCTGACATCATTTGCATAAGAAAGTAAGAGAAAAAATAATCCTTCAGCTACTTTGGTGGGAAAAAAAATGAAGAGAAAGTAAATTCCCATTTCTATTTAAATGTTTGTTTAATTCTGGATTATTTTGGAACTTAAAATGTGTTTAACTTAAATGTTTTAGTTTAGGTGATTAGCCCAGGTTGAGAGGTTTAATTTTTTTCTTAAAAACTAAATCTTTCACCAAAGGTCTAACAATAAGCATTTAGGGCTGGTGTATTTCTCCAAATAAGCGATAGAAGTTTAAAAGTTTCTGTTGATTTCTGTGTTTGCTTCTGGTGTCTTTATCTTAAGGTGTTAATATCCGGTTATATTAAATACAAAAAGAAGGGAAGCGACATTGCCTAAAGTTATTTATATTTATTTCCAAATTAAAGCCCTAAACTTTTTACCAAGAATAGTTTCCTATCGTGACCAAAGTATATAAAAATTGGAAGACACACAATTGTGTTCACTATTGTTAGACTTTATGTATTTATAATGGGTCTGAGTCTATGAGAACTTAGCTGGCTTGATCCTCCTCTCTCGCTTTGTTCCTCTGTTCAGACAGTCCCGACTTTACTCTTTGTCGGCTCAGCTAGGGAGGCCCTTGTGTAGATGAGTTTCAGTTTTGACCAATGGTCTGTACCTAAGGCTGTTGTTTCCTGGCTGTGCCTCTGCCCCACAAGCCCTCCCTCCCTTCGCATCAGTTTGTGCTATGAGGTTTAAAGCCGCTCCACGTCCGGGAATACTGAATGGTTTTCTAGACTGGGAGGTTTCTGGCTTGGGACTGCATTGCAGGAGCAAGTGACTGGTAATCCCCTGTTTACCTTGAAAAGGTTATCTACAAAATAAACAGGATTAACATGCCAAAGGGAAAAAATAGGCAGGGCAGACAAACTAATACCAGATAAGTCACCCTCTAAGACGTAAGTCCTTAGAAGAAAACAAAAAATTATGTGTGTGTATGTATATAAAGCTTTTATATATATTACATATATACAGTAGGTTGTGAGATTTCTGCTTACCAAAGATATAACAAACTTTCACACTGTAGTGAGGATGAGCCTCAGGATTAGGGGACAATTCAGAAGACAACCAATCAAGTTTTTGGAGTATCTTCTTGCATCAAAAAAAGGCTTGATCCTAATGGCAACAGAAAACATTCATTCAGCTAGTGCCCAGTATAACCCCATCTTAAGACTCATGCGGTATAAAGATCCTTGTTGGGGGAGGAGAAACAAAAGGAGGAACCACTTTTCAAAATGCAGTTCTGCTTTAAGGTTAGTTTGCGGTGGTCCTGACGTCTCTGATGAAATATACGCCAGCCTTCGAAGGCCTGCGTGAGGGAATATCTCCTTAGGATGAGTGTGTTCTGAAGCAAGAAAGAATACCATCTGTTAGTGTCACACCCAGCAGACTGTGCCTGGGAGACTCTCCTGGAGAATCCAGCTGTTTGAGCTGAGGCAGGTGCCGTTTTCAATTCCCAGCAACCACATGGTGGCTCACAACCATCTGTAGTGAGATCTGGTGTCCTCTTGAGTCGTCCACATCAACTTAGACCCTGAAACCCAATGTGGACAAGTTCAACAGAACCGCCATGTACGGGCTGCCCACGCATACTTCAGCATTGTCAAGGCATAGATTTCATCTTCATTCTGTAGAGTAGGCAGCCAGACTTCAGTGCTAGGCTGTGCCAGCGAGACCTGCAGATACCAGTGGCATCCTTGTCTCCTCAGGCTTTTCTTTAAAACAATTATGCATGGGAAAATCCGAAGCAGAGATAATCACATTCCTAGAGTCAGAGCAAAGCTGCAGAGGGCCTATCTGAAGCAAAGGGCTTGGCCCCCCTCCAGGATTCTCCCCAGACCAAAGAGGAAAGCTCACACGTCTGCATCTGTGCAATGTCAGCTTCTCTCCTTAGGAACCTATGGCTGCAATCTGACCCGACAGCCAGAGGTCTCATGCCAGCCATCCAACCTGGCCTCACACTGTGTCATTTCTCTGTGGAAAGTTTCTTAATCTCACTGAGGTTCAGATTTCTTTATCTGTATAATGGGTTCTGAGGAAGTGTGTCGGTTAATAAAGCCGGGCCCACGGTGTGTACTAAAGACTGCAGGGTAAGTGTGTCAGTTAATAACGCCGTGCCCACGGTGTGTCCTACAGGTAAAGACTGCAGGGGTAAGTGTGTCAGTTAATAA
>NW_004949175.1:436466-439311 GCF_000317375.1 Microtus ochrogaster | reverse complement strand
TGCCCACGGTGTGTCCTACAGGTAAAGACTGCAGGGGTAAGTGTGTCAGTTAATAACGCCGTGCCCACGGTGTGTCCTACAGGTAAAGCTGTGCAGCTTCCCGCTGCGGAAAGCTCCTCTTTAGTCCAACTCTTTAATTCTCAGCCTCCCCTCACACACTCCTGTATGCTCAAGTGCTCCTGCACACTCGCAATCCTGCGCTCCCCCACACAGCATCCTAAACTCACACAACACACTCCTTCACAACTATGCAATCACACACATGTGCGCTTATTGAAACACACTCTTACACTCTTGAGCTAACTCTCGTGCGCTCACACTCTGATGTCCTACACACTCCTGTAACTAATTTGTGTCCTGTCTCGTACTCCTGCGCTCACACGTCCTTTCCAGACCAGGCAGGCATGGAGGAACAGATAAGGCTGGCAGGTAGTTTGCAGTACTGTGTCTCAGAGCATGAGTCCTGTGTGGTTGCTTGTGGTATAGAAATAGCCTGTACTTACGTTTGGGAAAGGAAGAGTTAGCCAGAGATCAAAAGGTTCTTGGATCAAGTGTGGTGACCCTTTTATCCCAGCATTCCAAAGGCAGAGGCAGGTGGATTTCTGTAAGTTCAAGTCCAGTTTGGCTACATAGTGACTTCTAGTTCAGCCAGGGCTATATCCTTGCCTTAAAAAAAGACAAACCTGCCGGGCGGTGGTGGCACACACCTTTAATCCCAGCACTCAGGAGGCAGAGGCAGGCGGATCTCTGTGAGTTTGAGACCAGCCTGGTGGTCTACAAGAGCTAGTTTCAGGACAGGCTCCAAAACCACAGAGAAACCCTGTCTCGAAGAACCAAAAAAAAAAAAAGAAAAGAAAAAAGAAAAAGACAAACCTGCTGTTTCAAGCCTTCTCCAAGCTCCAGTGAAGGCATCATGACATCCCTAAAGAAGCACAGTGTTGTGCACGTGACAAATCTATGGCTCAGAATCAGTGAGGTCATGTATAGCTCTTGAGGCTGTCATTTATTGCAGACAGAGCAACACGGGTCTAAGCCTTGGGCAAAAGGACAAAAGATTCAGTCTAGTCTGGTTTATCAGGCTAAAACCTCAGTAGTGAGCCATCCTTGGAGTTTATTCTAAACAGAAAATTCGAAATTGACAATTATAGTAAACTGAGAACCATTCTTTAAACATTTTCTTCATATGGAGTAGCAACCTGACGGCAGGTAGATAGCTCAGAAGGCAGGTGGATAGCTCAGAAGGCTGGTGGATAGCTCAGAAGGCAGGTAGATAGCTCAGAAGGTAGTTATTAGCCAGGGGAGCATGTGGAGGCAGCAGCAGACATTCCTGCTGCCTGGACAGACTCCCTCGTAAATCTAACATCAATGAGTAGCTCAAGCCTCAGAAGCCTGGGCTCTGCCTGCGAGCTGTTACCACACAGTATACCTGGCAGGAAATGAAAAGCATGTCCAAATATCACAACCCCCACGGATGCTCTCAGCAGCCACCGGCAGCAGCCCTGGACGCTCTGCAGGGGCCCTTTAATTCCAGCTTTCAGGGTCGTGGGTTGCACCGAAGGCCTCCTCCTGCAGCTGACTGGTGAGTATACTCCGAGAACATGTCCGTAGGCCTTACGAGATGGACTTCACCATGCTGGTTTCTACAGTGCCCTCTGCTTCACCCAAGAACCAGAAGTTTGCGGCTGTGGCTGTGCAGGTGCAGAGTTCTAGGGCGCATGTACTGCCTCCAGTGTGACCGGAAGTTACATGGTACATTCACCAGGCTCCTTAGGAACCGCAGGAAGGAAGTTGGTGGAGAATAAATGAAGTTTAGGGTTGCTGAGGAAGGAAATGGTTTTTTTTTTTTAAATATTTATTTATTATGTATACAATATTCTGTCTATATGTCTGCAGGCCAGAAGAGGGCACCAGATGTCATTACAGATGGTTGTGAGCCACCATGTGGTTGCTGGGAATTGAACTCAAGGTCTTTGGAAAAGCAGGCACTGCTCTTAACCACTGAGCCATCTCTCCAGCCCGAAGGAAATGTTTTTGCTAGTGTTTGTTTGTGGACAACCCAAACTTATGCTGGTCCTTAGGCCCGTCATCATTGTCAAAGGACTGTAGGAGGCAGCTCCAAGGGGATAGCACGGGTTACAAATGTCAATAATTCTATCAACTGGGCAAGATGACCCTGGGTAACAGCCGTTGAAAAGGAACATTGTGGGTGGCGGCCTTTAACCCCAGCACTCAGAGGCAGGCAAATCTCTGAGTTCAAGGCCAGTCTGATGTCCAGGTCAGCCAAGGCTACACAGAGAAACTCTATCTTAAACCCCCCGACACACACACCCCAAAAAAGGAAGGAAAGAAAGAATTCTGCCCAGGTGACCAGACTTGCAGTTTCCTGTCTTTGTTTAAATTCTCAAAGTGTAACCTAGGGGTGGGCCCTGAAAGAGGGGTAGGATGGTAGCAAATGTGAACATATGATCTTAAGGCTGTACACGCTGGTAAAGTTCGGTCTGCCCTGTTTGAGGCTGGATCCCTTTGTGCGTTAGCCAGAATTTGTTGTGTGCTATCACTGCAGGGCCTGTTCCGTTATTAATATCTTGGTGTGGGCCACGAGTTCTCCCTGGGAAGGTATTTTCATTCTATAACAAGTTCACCACTGTAACTTCAGATCCAGCGAAACACACGTGCACAGACAGACATGCAAGTGAAATGCCCACACACAGAAAACACATAGAATTAAAAAATTAAAAACCAAAAAAGCAAAGCAAACCAGCAAAAGTACCAACAACAAAAAAAAAGAGAGAGGAGGAAATGAATTATTTTTTACTTTTTTTGTTGTTTTTTTTTTTTTTTTTTT
>NW_004949175.1:387817-432764 GCF_000317375.1 Microtus ochrogaster | reverse complement strand
CTACGTTCTAACCTATCAGGGCAAGCAGCTTCTTTATTTAATCAACCAATGACCTTCCTCCATCACACCACCACCACCACCACCCGACAGATTTTTTTTTCTTAACAAAATTTTCTTTTTTCCTTTAATCTAATTGGATTTTTGAAGTCCTGATTTTAAAAATAGATAAAATGTATTTTAGTGGCATGCTTTAACAGTTCTATAAAATCACTCATGAATGAAGTGACGCCATGGTCATTTCCTTGTGTAAAGTAGCCTCTGCCTCCTGCTCTGTCTTTGGCTTCACCGTTCAGCACTGATTTGCATTGGAGTAACAGGTGAAGACAGTGAGTGTGTCAGACTGCCAGGCTACTTTCAGGTTGGGCTCTTTCACAGTCCCGGGGGTTGTATAGAGTGTGGTGACTCACACCTAGAATCCCAGCGTTCAGGAGATGGAGAAAGGAGGAAAGGGTAGCTGCCAATTCTAGGCCTGCCCGATCTACATAGCAAGTTCCAGGTTAACCAGGGTTAACTAGCAAGTTCAGGTCTTAGGAGCAAGTAGAACCCCAGTTCTTGATACAGCTCAGTGGTAGACTGCTTACAGCATGCATAGGACTCTGGCTTCCATCCTCAGCCCACCAAATAAACAAACCCAAGTTCCCCTCTCTTCCTGATAGGCCATCTTCAACTTGCTGTTATTTGTCCTTTGATCTCTTCTTGCTCACAGAACACTAAGCAGTAGCTCCCAGCATCCCGTTTTCAGAGAGCAGTGACAAAGTGGCTCATAAGCACCCTCTCCTCTATCCCACTATTTTAATAAATAAAACTTTCCTAGATACTTCTATCAGGAAGGTTTGCCCCCCTACCCTGTGTGTGTGTGTGTGTGTGTGTGTGTGTGTGTGTCTTGTTTATTACCCAGTGCTACATATCTTTTATTATTGTGCTCTAGTGCTTAACATTATGATTTCTGATGGCACGGGTGACCCTGGCAGGTTCCATTGTGGGTGGGAGAGGCCGCAGCGGGTGGGAGACAGATACGCCATGTGGAAAGAGCTTGGGTATAGAGTTTATTTAGTATTGGGAGGGTATAAGGTTTAAGGGTAAGGGGGTTATGGAGGGGAGAGAGAAAGAGGGAGACAGAGAGAGAGACAGAGAAAGAGAAGAAAGGGGGAGGAGGAGAGGACAGAGGCTGCCTCTTTAGAAGAAGAACAGACAGGAAGAAGAGGAAGAGAGGAGGCGGGAGATCAGTTTACCTCAGCAGGAAGGGGGAGGCGGGTGGGCGGAGCTTGTCTCTTAAAGGGACAGGGTACCTAAGTGACTGGGCAGGACAGTATAATTATAACATTCCCTCAGCATCTACAAATCAGCAGGAAGTAGTCTCAAGAACTCAATTCCCTTATTCTTTTATTCTGGCATGCCTAACTCCTTGCCTTTTTATTTTAAGAGAGAGATTGGAATGTTATAATTATGTAAGCTGATCTCGCTCCTCCTCTCTTTCTCTTCCTCTCTCTGTCCATTCTTCTAAAGAAGCAGCCTCTGCCTCTCCTCCTCCCCCTTTCCTCTCTGTCATCTCTCCCTCTCTTCCCCCTCCTCCACAGCCCCCTAACCCTTATACCTTATACCATCTAATATTAAATAAACTCTATACCCAAGCTCCCTTGCGTGGCGTTTCTGTCTGACTCCCACCAGCCACGGCCTCTCCCACCTGCAGTGGGACCTGCCAGGGTCACCTGCACTGCCATAAATCATAGCACTTAATAGCAAACCTAGGGCCCTTGACGTGCTGGATAGGCGCTCCTGTACTAAGCTATACCCCCAGCTTGCACGTCCACTCTCAAGCCACTTCTTAGCATAAAGAAAGTAAAACTATAATTCCTGTAGGAGCCAGCATGATAAACTAAATAGAAACAGACCACCCAAAGGAAGTTCTTTACTTCCAACCATTTTCACCTGCTAGAGTAGGACTCAGCCATCGACAAGTTTAATGGAGGCCTGAGTCTCAGTAGTTTACCCTGAAGCAATACCTGGTTGCTGGAAGGACCACATACTGAGATTACCCAAGCACCACCCAAGAACTGACCATCCAGCGGAAATGCCTAAAGTTCCAAGTTCCAACTGTTGTAGATGTTAAGTATTTTTCTGGACCACCAAACCTCTCCACACAATAAGCCAATCAGACCAAATTGGACCAAATTAGAAGACGCCCAGTTTTAACGGACACCAGCGCTCCTGGGTGGCCTCTGTGAAAACACGGAGAGGGAAAGGAGAACAGAATGACCACCGGAGAGGGGAAAGGGGAGACCACATGTTTATTGGGGGGGCAATTTAAATAGCCTGTGGGAGTGGTCTTGACCTTCCCGGGGAGGGGGTCACCGTTTGGCAGGCTTTCTTGGAGGTGGAGTCTGGACTGTGGCCACTCCCAGGGGAGGGGGCTTGAAATGGAGTTTTATGCCCACCATTCCAAAATGGATGCTGAGGGCTGGGGTGACGCCCCCAACTAAACATTCCAGACTCTGTATAAAGCGGTGTTAGGGAGCGGGAGTGATGCTTCCAACCAAACATTTCAGAGTCTTGGGATAAAGGGGCGCCGGCTCAAGTCTGGCTACTTCCTGTGGCCATGGGGTGATGTGGGAGAGGGGAGAGTTGGAAGTTGGTGGGCTCACGCTCAGCAAGAGGTGTGGCTGGAGCGGCATCCGGTATACTGCCGTCTTGGAGATGTCAGGCATCTGTTCCTTGCAGGAGATGAAAAGGCAGGTGGCTAGGAGAAAAAAATAGTTATTACCCGTCTTGTTTGTACTGACAAAGATGAGTGTGCCAGGACCAGGAGCAGATAGGCACTTTATTGTGGCATCTGGGAGTAGGTGCCCGAATTGAGCCTAGAGAGATGGTACCAGCATGGGTGTCCCAGAAGTTTGCCAGCTGAAGGGGTGGTGAAGATTACTGTGTGAGGTCCTGTCCATCAAGGTTCGAGAGACCTAGGAACTAGTTTTTTGAGGAGTACTCTGTTCCCTGGGGAGAGTGGGACGAGTTCAGGGGCATTTGGGTCCACTGGTGTGGGGGCAGGGAGACAGCTGTCCGCATGTGAAGAGAGAAGGGACCTCAGAAGGGAGCGGTAGAGTAGGTACCCTGCCAGTGGAGGAGTTTGGGCTGGGAGGTGGTGATTAAGGAGGAAGGGCCTGCCATAAAGGAGCTCGAAAGAGCTCAGACCCACAGAAGAATGTGGGGTGGCCCGGAGATGGGTAAGGGCAATGGGGAGAAGGGAGAGCCAAAATAATTTGAGTTCAATAGAGAGCTTAATTAGCTGTTGTTTGATGAGTCCATTGGCCCTCTCCACCTTTCCCGAGGATTGTGGATGGTAGGGGTGTGGAATTTCCAGGAGATGTTGAGAGTTTCCAACACAGCTCCATGACCCTGGAAGTGAAGGCTGGCCCATTGTCCATCTGGATGGTTTGTGGGACACCAAACCAAGGAATGATGTGGTTCCAGGAGTACCTGAGCCACCACATCTGCTGTTTCCCTGGAGGCCGGAAATGCTTCTATCCACCCTATAAGAGTGTCCACAAGTGTTAGGAGATAATGGAATCTTTTATAAGTAGGCATATGGGTGAGATCAACCTGCCAATCTTTGCCCGATTGGTGTCCACAAAGCTGGGGTAGAGACTGACGTGCAGAGAATCCCCTATGGGGGCTTTTAGACAAGACCTTGGCTATAAGGGGTCCATTAACCCCGTGGGTTGGCCTGGGCACAGGTCTGGCAGGAGGAGTGAACCTGTGAAATATGATCTCGGAGATGGGTAGGGTCAAAGAGGGATTCCAAGAAGTAGAACAAAGCTTTGGGGCCTATGTGTAAGGTCTGGTGGATGTCTGAAATGATCAACAATGCCTGGTCTTGAGGAAGGATGAGGCAGTTATTAAATAGAACCATCCATCCTTTGTTTTTGTGCCCCCCCCCCTTTTATGAGCTCATCCCTCTCTTTTGGTTTGTAACAGGGCTGATAGGAGGGAGCTAAGAACAAAATATATTCTATGGAATCAGGGGAGCTGGAGGCCAGCTCCGGGCCACTGAGTCAGCCTTGGCATTGCCTAAGGCCACTGGGTCCTTGGAGGATTGGTGTCCCTGATAGTGAATTATGGCTACTTCTGCCGGGAGCGAGAGGGCCTTCAAGAGATTGGCTATAAGGGGTTCATTAATTATGGGAGTGCCCTTGGTAGTAAGGAAGCCCCAATCCTTCCCGAGTGCAGAATAGCTTGGAGTGTTGCAGTCTGGTGCAGCCTCGTCTGTCAGGAGGACTCAGCTGCCTCTTCTCAGGCATTAAAAACTTTAAAGGCCGTTTTCACCAATTCCTGTATGGGGGTTTGGGGACCCTCCTCAGCCTTTTTTAAATTTTTTTTCTAATATCTGGTGCTGACTGAGAAATGAAATGGGTAGCCAGCCTCCACTGGGGAGGCTGGGTCCAGTCTAGTATATTGAACTTGGTCTCTTATAATTGGTTTAAAAAAATGGCCAGGTTTTCATCAGCTAGCTGTGTGATCTCCCAGAGTTTGTCGAAGTTAACAACATTTTCCGTGACCATCTCCATACCCTGAAGGAGGCAGTGAACCATGATGTCCGGTCTCTGTTGGCCATTTTGGCCTGGTTGCTAATCCCAGTATGGTTCTGTGGCTGGCACGGCCAATTCCCCCACAGGAACTTCACTGTCCACTAGGTGGGTCTGATCTGCCTTCTGTCTAGCTGCTGCCTGAATTCCACTTTGCTCTTCAGGAGTGAGAGTAGAGGCCTGAATGACATAGAAATCATGCCAGGTTAAATCGTAGGCCGGGGATAGATAGTGAAACTCTTTAATATAAACAGAAGGATTAGCAGAGAAGGAACCCAACTGCTTTTCTATTTGAGAGAGGTCTGGAAGAGAGAAGGGAATGTGGACTTTAATAATGCCATCAGCTCCTGCTACCTCCCAGAGAGGGCAGAGAAGGGCAGGGGTGTGGTGAGACCTGGTCGGAGAGGAGACAGGAGAGGATTGGGAGAGGTTAGTCCAGTGTGTAGAAGGGGTCCAAGTGTTGTGGCGTGGAGGGGTAGTGAGAGGCAATAAGAGGAAGGGGAGGGGAGGAAGGGAGAGGAAGTTGGCCTTCAACCCCCCCCCCTTTTTTTTTTTTGGTTGAGGGAGGGAGTAGGAGGGTGGGGAGGGATGGAATGTGGAGAATGTTGCTCCACGGGAGGGGGCTGGGTGCTGTGGGACAATGGTCTTTTATCCTGTCACCTGTATTATTTTTTTAATAAAATGCTGATTGGTCAGTAACCAAGCAGGAAGTATAGGCAGGTGCCCAGGCAGGAAGTAGAGACAGGGCAATGAGAATTCTGGGAAGAGGGAAGTTTCAGTCTGCAGTTGTGACCCAGATGCAGAGGAAGCAAGATGTGAGTGCCTTGCCAGATAAGGTACCAAGCCACGTAGCTAACACAGACAAGAATTATGGGCTAATATAAGAGTTACTAAGAAGCTTGAGATACTAGCCAATCAGTTTATAATTAATGTAGACCTCTGTGTGTTTCTTTGGGACTTAATGACTGTGGGAACCATGCAGGACAGAAACTTCAGTCAACAGTTAGGTAGTCAGGGTTCAAGTGTCTCTAAAGCATTGTCCTGATGGAACTGAACTTTCAGGGTCCCAATTCCCAGACAGTCAGGAATCTGCAGGCACGGTGACCCTGGCAACCAAAACCAGTGCTGTAAGACACTGGCTACTGAGGGAGGAAGAGGAGCGCAGCACCCAGAAACCATAGGCCTACGAGAGTTCTGTCCACTTATCTCCACACCATCATAAACTTTTGAGGTCTCAGAGGATGGGTAATTCAAGAGTTCCCTTTGGTGGCCATCGTGTCCCATTGTCAAGGTCATATTGAGGCCAGATCATAGTGCATAGAGAGGACAGATGGTATTGGACAGTCCCAATTTATAAAGATTCTGTAGAAGGCAGCCCAGGGGTGATAAGAGGATCTGGCTTCAAATTGCAAGAGCCTATTTTTACAAGTCAATGCCACGTCTCGGGACTCAACGCCTATCACAAGCCTATCACAATGAGTCCACCGTGATAAGACTCTTGAGTCAAAAACAGAGGGACGGGAGAAATACGTGGGCAGACATCAATCCCACCTCAGCGATTACTGCCTTGCAGCTTGTGGGGTCGGGCACCTAGCACAGCCATGGCTTCAACTGGACAGCCCCAAAATCATACGGGTCCTGGACCCTAGTGGCATGTACTTGAAAAAGGGGAACTCACACAAGACAAACCCGATTTTAGCCAGGCGGAGAACATGGGTGAGAAGGGCATTTTCCTACACATAGCCCTGGGCCAGTGGGGAAAACAGACCCTCAGGATGGGGCCTCCAAATGTTAAGTATTTTTCCAGACAGCCAAACCTCTCCACCAACACAATCAGACTGAATTATAAGGTGCCCAGGTTTAATGGACACCAGTGCTCCCAGGTAGCCCCCCCCCAAAAAAAACATGGAGAGAGGGAAAGAACTGAATGACCACCAGAGAGGGAAAAGGGGAGACCATGTGTTCATTCTCTGGGAGGCAGTTTAAATAGCCTATGGGAGTGGTCTTGACCTTCCCTGGGGAGGGATCACCGGTTGGCAAGCTTTCTTGGAGGTAGAGTCTGGACTGTGGCCACTCCCAGGGGAGGGGGCTTGGAATGGAGTTTTCCACCCAACATTTCAAAATGGATGTCAGGGTGCTTGGGTGAAGCCCCCAACTAAATATTCTAGACTCTTTGTATAAAGTGATGTTAGGAAGCTGAGGTCATGCTTTTAATCACACAGTAGATAGGATCATCTGCCAGCACACACTCACCAGGACACCTCTAGACAAATGTCAGCAAATTAGCTGTCCTGAACCTTAGAAATCCCTCACCCCCACCTTTACTACTATAAAAACCCAACTCTAACTGAGCTCGGGGCTCTCCGATTATTCCAATACATTGGACACACGGAGAGACCGAGTTTGCAAACTTATATAAAATAAAGGCTCCTTGCTTTTACATACAGGACTCAGTCTCCTTGTTGGTTTTTTGGGGGGTCTTCACAGATCTGGACATAACAATTCCCATGATCTAGTCACATTTCACCCAGTGCTGGACATTACTCTCCAGAGAGGCATGGATGGACACATGAACAGTCAGAAGTGTGCTAATCATTTTAAAAGTTCTACAGACTAGTTAGCTGACATTCCCCTCTGGATGTGGAGACACTCAGAAAAGAAAGACTTTGACCACATGTATTAAGTGGATTTCATCTCTCCTACAAGGAACCACGTCCTCTCTAACACTGCATGTTTTAGCTGTGTTCTTCTATTGCAGTTGTTGCTCTTCACTAAGACAAGCCCCCTGAAAGTACGTGGTGAACAGTGGGGAGCAAGCCAAGAGCTGCAGTTAACCCAGAAGCCCTAAACTGGGGCAATAAAGTAATAAAAAAAGGGTGCTCAGTTGAACAGCGGGACTTAGAGTAAATGTAATGATGTAGGGGAGAGGAGCCGAGGAATAAAATTGGTGGGCTAGGATTTACTATATGTTTACATGCGTAGGCAACACTGAGTCACCCAAATAGAATTTAGTTAAGGGAGTGCTGCCTCCGAAATAACTCAAAAGGCAGGTCTAGTTTAACAATCGGGCTTGTTAGAAATAACTGAAGTGTAGGATTGCTGGAGAACTGGCTGCAGTTGTTGATACACTAAGATTGACCTCCAGGGAGGCTCCATTCCCATAGCAAAAGCAACAACCCTGTTTTCAACCAGCCATTAGACCCATCCCTTATCCAAAATACAACTCTAAAGAGCAGCTAAAGGAGGCAGAGCAGGGTTACAACCTCCTTTAGTCCTGATCACCATGAAGCATAATTCTACCTGGTGGGCAAAATTACCCTTGGCAGCAACTATTCAAAAAGAACAACACTGGTGTATTTAAAAGATATTAATTCTGAACCAGGCATGGTCATGTCCTTAATCCCAGCTAGCGGTAGGCAGAGGCAGAATCTCAGTGGGTTCAAGGCCAGCGTGGTCCACAGAGAGAATTCCAGAACAGCCAGGGCTATACAGAGAAGCCCTGTCTCATCATCATTATCATCATCATAATTGTAATGGTCTGTCCTATCCCTTTAAGAGACAAGCCACGCCCACTCCCTCTCCATCCACTGAGGCAAGCTGATCTTCAGGTTCCAGCCTGAGTCCCTTTCTTTCCATCTCTTTCTTGAAGAGGCAGCTTCTGTCTCTCACTTCTCCCCTTCCCTCCTCTCCTCTTCTTCTTTCTCCCCTTCCCCCCTTTTCTCTTCCCTTCCATAACCCACTAAATAAATACCTACTTTCTCTACATGGCATGCCTATCCATCTTGGTCTCTCACCCATCATGCAGCTCCCTGCCTGGGACCCAGCTGCCTTCACGGTCTGCCATGGTCTTGGGACCCACTGCCCACTGCCACCACTCGGGGACCTGCAGCGTTTTATTTTTACCATTGCAATAATAATAATAATTCTGGCAGTATCTTTGCTATGTGACTACCCATCTTCCCAAGTGGCCAGACGTAACTGGGACATGAGGGAGATTTAAGGATGACAGTGGATATGGAATGTGTCAGTCAAGGCCTTATAAGCAGCAGGTAGTTTTTTGTTCAAGGCTGTTTCTCTTTAGTGCATTAGCTAGATGAGTTGCATGTTACTAAAGAGTTCCTTTATTAATCTCTAAGTGTGCACATGCTTTCTCACTGGGAAGACATATTCAATGCCAGCAGAGAGAACACTGCTTACTCTATTCTTGGCGTTCACCATTCCTCACCTTAAGCAACAATTACAGGATAGGAAATGAAACTCTAACAAAATGTTCTTAGAGGAAAGTCTGTTCCTGAATTTGGAGTCTGCAGTTTCCTTGCAGAGGCGGCAGGGGATGGGAGCAGGTTCACTGGGTAGGAAGAACTTGGGTTTGCATTTAGACTCCCCAGAGCTATGTGATATGCTAATTTGTGGTGTTCATTTGACCTCATTGCTTCTGTGGTTGTGGAAAATGAGATGCTTCCGAACAGTGAGCATCTGATGGTCTCTTCCCTTTCATGTATCTGGCTGCTATCGAGGGATCCCCAGGATTCACTTTCACAGCCTCACAGCCTCATGTTTCTCTTGGGCCCCTAGGGATCGTCTTAAAGAGGAAGTAATTTCCACAGTAGAACAGGAAATACTAAGAGAAGAGGGCAAAGTTCCCGGATGAACTGAATCCCCTTTAGACCTTCCTCTGGGCTCCAGATTTCAGGCACTTCTTTGCTCTGTTTCCAGATCCTAGAGCTGCGGTTCTCTTTTTTTTTTACTTTCTTTTCTTTCTTTCTTTTTCCTTCCTTCTTTCCTTTCATTGTTGTTTTCTTTTTTTATGTGTGTAGCCTTGGCTATCCTGGAACTAACTCTGTAGACCATGCTGACCTTGAACTCAGAGATCTGTCTGTCTGTCTCTGTCTCCCCAGTGCTGATATTAAAGGTGTGTGCTTCCACTGAAACGCAGTGGTTCTCAATGTTTCTAATGCTGTGACCCTTTAATACAGTTCCTCATGTTGTGGTGACCCCAACCATAAAGTTATTTTATTACTACTTCATAATTATAATTTTGCTACTGTTATGAACCAGAATGTAAATATCTGACATACAGAATATCTGATAAGTGATCCCTGTGAAAGGGTTGTTTGACCCCCAGAAGGGTCATGACACACAGGTTGAGAACTACTGCCCTAGGATCTTTCCCCTGCTCCTGCACACACCGAGCCCATCAAAACTCATGGGAACTCAATCTAGGGATGTAGTAATTTGGTGAGCAGGCCTGCTTTTCATCCTGCCCAGCTCCCGCATGGCTAGCTTTACACCCAAAATAACAACACACTGCCTGGCCCATTCATTCTAGCCTCTTACCGGCTAATTCTCACATCTTGATTAACCCATTTCTAATAATCTGTGTAGCACCACGAGGTGGTGGCTTACCGGGAAAGATTCAGCATGTCTGACCTGGCGGCTGGCTCCATGGAGTCTGATCCAGAGAGGAGAGGCATGGCGAGTGCCTCACTTCCCTCTTCCTCCCACATCATAGGGACTCTGCCAGAGACATAAAGTGATGCTAGGATTGCAGCAGGAATCAGTGTGGCTTTGGTATCTCAAGTAGAAACCCTGGATTTATCTTTCTACTAAAAATGAAACAACAACAACAAAAACTGGGGTTGGAGAGATGACTCAGCAGTTAAGAGTACTGGCTGCTCTTGCAGAGGACCTGAGTTTAGTTCCCAGCACCTACATAGTGGCTCAGGACAGTCTATAACCAGTTCAAGGTGATCTGCCACCCTCTTCTGGCTTCCATGAGTATTGCATGCACATGGTGCACAGACACACATGCAGGCAAAATTATATACATAATATAAATGGGAAAAATGAAGAACCAAGACAAATAATGGATTAGTTCTGCCTAGGCACGATGCGGCCACCACTGTCAGCCCCAGCAGGACTGGGCCAATACTGTCGAGGACAGGCCTTGACAAAAAAATTTCTTACCAGGGTAGGGATATGGGAATTGAAGAAATATAAGTAAAGAATATGAAGGCGCATAAAAATAATAAGAAAGAAAACATAGAAAGTATTGGGAGGGCATTCCAGTGACTGAAATCCTGAAATTTGCTTGCATTTATTGTTCCACAGCTTTTATACCCAACATAAAAGGTGCAGGGGGAGAAGGTAACAGAAGACTTTAACATGATACACAGTCAATGGCCTTATCACTCTGAGACATCAAATCCTTAACATTCTGTACTCTAGGGAGCTAAGGTGCTCTAAGCCAGGTACACAGAGGAGCACCCTTCTCTAGGTGAACTCATAGTTACGACAGAAGGAACAGAAGTCCATTTGTGTACCCTGATCACCTGTCAGGGTGGCATGGAGCTAATCTTTGTCTTCAGGGATGTAAAATTTTCATTAGAGAAGTCTTTCGCCTCCCTGGTTAGGAACAAAGAGAAGCCCTCAACATGAGTGTCCACAGCTACAGCCAACATCAGAAAAAGTGTCAAAATATGTACCGGAAAAAAAGACAGCATCTTTAACAAATGGTGCTGGGAAAACTGGCTGCCCACATGCAGAAGAATGAAGTTAAACCTATATCTTTCACCTACATAAAAATCAACTCAAAATTTATTAAAGACCTCAATGTGAAACCGGAAGTACTGAAACTGTTAGAGGGAAAGGTGTGCCCTACAAGATGTAAGTTTATGGAGGGATTTTTCTGAACAGGACTCCATTTGCCCAGGAAACCAGATCAACAGTTGAAATGAATTGGGACCTCATAAAAATAAAAAGCAAAAGAAACCATCAATCAAGTGAGAGGAAGTCACAGAATCCTTGTCAGCTATACATCTGATAGAGTATTAGAATATATATAGAATATATAAAGAACTCAAGAAACAAAGAGTCAAGAAAATAAGTGACCAAATTTAAAGAAATAGGCTATGGATTTGAACAAAGAGTGCTCAAAAGAAGAAATAATAACAGGTAAGAAATATCTCAAAACATTTTCAATCTATGAAAATATGGATTAAAACTACTTTGAGGGCTGGAGAGATGGCTCAGTGGTTAAGAGCATTGCCTGCTCTTCCAAAGGTCCTGAGTTCAATTCCCAGCAACCACATGGTGGCTCACAACCATCTGTAAAGAGGTCTGGCGCCCTCTTCTGGCCTTCAGGCATACAGACAGAATATTGTATACATAATAAATAAATAAATTAATTAAAAAAACTACTTTGAGATTTTCTTATCCCAGTCAGAATAGCCAGGATAAAGAAAATAACTACCCACAAATGCCAGCAAGGATATGGGGAAAAGAGACCCTTTATCCATTATTGGTTGATTTGCAAACATATGCATCCATCATGGAAATCACTGTGGAGAATTCCTAACATGCTAAAAGTAGTTTGACTTTGGGTTTCTATTGCTGCAATGAAATACCATGACCAAAAAGGAGGTTGGGGAGGAAAGGGTTCATTTGTCTTCTATTTCTGTGTCATCAAGTTAGGGTTTCTATTGCTGAGATGAGACCATGACCAACAATCAAGCTGGGGAAGAAAGGTTTACCTGGCTTACACGCTCATCACTGTTCATCCCTGCAGGCACTCAGGGCAGGAACCTGGAGTCAGGAGCTGACCCAGAGGCCATGGAGGGGTGCTGCTTGCTGGCTTGTTTATCACGACTTGCTCAGGCTACTTCTTATGGAACGCAGGACCACCAGAGCAGGGTATCCCTGCCTGCAGTGGGCTGGGCTGAGCCCTTCCCCATCAAGCACTAATTAAGAAAATGCACTACAGGCTTGCCTGCAGCCCAATCTTATGGAGGCGGTTTCTCAACTGAGGCTCCCTTCTCTGTGATGACTTTAGCTTCTGTCAAATAAAATTATAGAGCTCATAGATCTTCCAGAAGACCTAGCTACCCCACTTCTTGCCATAATGCTCAAAAGACTCAGTGTATACTCTACAGACACTCTGCTCGGCGCATTCATTGCCGTTATATTCACAGTAGCTAGGAAACGTCCCTCAAGTGCTGAATGGATGGTAAAAATGCGGTACATATGCACAACAGAGTAATACTCAGCTGCAAAGAAAAGCAAAACCATGAAACCTGCAGGTAAATGTATTGATCTAGAAAACATATCCAACAAGGTAACACAGACCCAGAAAGACAAATGATGTGTGTTCTCTCATGGGTGGTTCCTAGCTCTAAACCTTCAGATGTGAGTATATAACCCGGAGAAACCGCAAAAACCAGAAAAGTCAAATGGGACCATGGGGAGTGGGCGGAGAAGGATCTCTAGAGAAGGAATAGAGAACACAAATGCTATGAAGGGGAAAATGAGAAAAATGAGGGGGTCCTTAGCATGTGAGAGGGAGGAAGGGTTCCCAGGGCCACGCCAAGCTGTTGACAGGTTCCACAGAGGAGGCAAGGAGTCGGCAAGGGAGGAGTGAGTCAGGCCATGGTGGCTGGGAGAATCCTGCAGCCTGACTGACTGGCAGTCAGAGTGTTTCTTTATTTATACAGCATTCAGTAAGCAGGGATAGATTCATATTGTTCTAAACCATAGATCGAATCATCTCTGTTCCCGGCCATGTGTCCAACTTCCTTGTGCATTATCTTTCAGTCATCACTGATACACTGTGACAGAACAGAGTTATTGTTACAGCCATTTTTACTCAGCAACCCCATAACTCAATTTTTAAGACTCTAGAGGCATGTAACAGCCCATGTTCAGGCCAATGGCTCTTATAGCTATAAGGACATCAGACAGAAAGAAAATCTCCAAGCCAGGCCAGGCAGATTGCCAAGTCCTGAACGGTATATCATTAACTCTTAATGATCAGAGTGCCAATTGGCCAAAGAAAAGTCGTCAGGCCAAAGTTGATGCAGTTATAACTCAATTTCTGGCATAATACAATATTTACGATCTGGGCAGTGGTGATGCATGCCTTTAATCCCAGCACTTAGTAGGCAGGGGCAGGTGGATCTCTGTGAGTTCAAGGCCAGCCTGGTCTACAAGAGCTAGTTCCAGGACAGGCACCAAAGCTACAGAGAAACCTTGTCTTGAAAAAAATATAATATTTACATTTTATATCTTTATAGAATTTATTTACATGTCTAATCCTGGCATTCTTTTTTTTTTTTTTGTCATTTGATACCACAGTGGTCCCGATACTTCATTCTTTTAACATCTTTCCACACCGTTTGTTGAACATCAGCTATGTAGGGCAGAGGTAACTCAAGCCAATCTAACTGTGTTGCTGTATATGCTACATGACTGCCTACAGTAGAAGGAGACTTGTACTTTGTGAGTAAGTAGAGCAGAAGATGTTCAAGAATATCTCAGAGCCTCAGAGATCTCTGGCTTCTTTATGTGTGTCACAACCTCTGATGCATCAGAAAGACCTCCTAATAGGTTAGGATATCTCCCCTAAAGCACAGGAGGTAGTATGCTCAGGAATTTCCTGAGAGAAGGCATAAATGATTCAGAAGAAATTTCCCAATAATCCAATACTTCAAAGTTGTACAAATATTAAAAGCTCTCCCTCCCCCAAACATGCAACATGCGGAGATCAAAACCAAAAGTTAAAAAATTACCATGGCAGAGATTCTGCAGCTCAGCTTCATGGAATCTTCATCAACAAGCTGTGCTGGCTTAGTGGTTTTCCAGTTCCCATCAGATATGGCTGTGTTAGGAGCCAACTGTTGTCTTGCAATTTCCTCCAAATTGAAACATTCTGCTCTGCAGAGGAACTACTTAAGCCAGAAAGTAAACAACTCAAAACAGCTTTATGAAGCCAAAGTGACCAGATTCACTAGGCCCCTCCCTCCCAAAAGTAAGCAAAAAACAAAACAAAATAAAACAAAAAAACCCAACTGCTGAGAGTGAGTCACTCTCAGACAAAAAAAGCTTCAGAGAAGACTCAGTCCAGACCAGCTGGTCTCTTGGAAGGGACACCGTCCAAACTGTCAAGCTGCTCGCAGGCTATGCAGCCTGCTCCAGGTTCCCAGCTCTGGGAGCTGTCACTCATGCTGAGGTGGGTCTTAGTAAGTCTTTGAGTCATTTCTGCTCCTGTAAATAACCCTTCCTCCATATTCCTGCTCCACCGAGTTGGACTTCGGTGGGATCTGTACTCTGTGCAACAGTCATTGGTTCCCTGTCTGGGGTGACGTAGATTCTCCCAGGAGAACTTTGTCACACAAGAGCAGTACAGAGGGAGATGGAAGGAGAAAGGATAAACAACACTAAGGATGTTTGAAGAAGTCATAGGGAAGCATAGTATTTTATGCTTACCTAAAAGTATATACGTATATTTCTGGGTGGTGGGAGGCAGAGGCAGGTGGATCTCTGAGTTCCGGGCCAGCCTGGTCTACAGTGAGTTCCATGACAGCCAGGGCTACACAGAGAAACCCTATCTGGAAAAAACGTGTGTGTGTGTGTGTGTGTGTGTGTGTGTGTGTGTGTGTGTGTACAAATGCAGTTTAAATGAAGCTATACCACACTATATCTTTTGTAGTGATAATGCTCCCCCTAAAAACCATAAACATGAAAGACCCCCGTCCAGCTTGCTAAGCAGCTTCCAGCTTGCTAAGCAGCTTAGCACCAGATGAAAGACCCCCCGCCCAGCTTGTTAAACAACTTAGCACCGGTAACACCATTTTGCAAGGCTTGTACTGAATATTCAGGGTTTTAACAAAGGGCAGTTTAGAAGCTGCCAAAACGAGATAGAGACACCTGTGGCTGGGCCGGGGGAGGAACGGTGAATACCAAGAGAGAAACTCCCTGTCTGCCCTAGACAAGAGCCAAGGCAGCCCATATCTGAATTCTCGGGAACCAGGGACCTTGTCCCGACTTGAACTCAGCCATATTCAAACTGACCAATGAATACCCTGTAACTATGCATCTCGCTTCTGTAACCGTGCTTCTGCTCCCTTTACCCTATAAAAACCCGCTACCCCAGCCTGACAGCACACAAGTCCTCCGAGGGACTTTGTTGCCCCAGGTACCTGTGTATCCGAATAAACCTCTTGCTGTTTGCATCCGCACAAATGGTCTCGCTGCTCCTTGGGAAGGGTCTCCCCAGACAGAAAGACACTATCTGAGGGTCTTTCAAACACAGTTAGAGGACTCAGTGTGGAACTACCTGGAAGCTTCCACATTGACAGTTAGTTCTGATAGCACCTGAAGGTGCTTTGTAAGCTTCCAGGGGAGAAAGTCAATAGTCAGTAGTCCAACCAACTATAATGCCTATGAATAACAATGATCGGAATGGCAAGATATCCCAAAGGGTGAAATACTGGTACTTAAATCCTGGGGGTAAACAATAGGTGTTTAAATCTACAGTTTATGTCCCACACTTTGGTCAGGGAGAGACTGTAAGATGCATCAGGAAGTTCTCTCAGTACCCAGCAGATACTGTACCCAGCCTGGGAAGACTCTTTCACTCATAAATCTTGAGTTAATATGACAGATACTCTCCACCTCGGTGGCTTTAGAGGGCATGTTAACATTTTTATATTAGAAAGTCTGACTGTTGCACAAATTTTCATTGGTCTTAAAAATAAAACCCCGGAGTCAGATATCAGGGTAAATGCTAAAATATCAGAGAGACGGAGCAAGCCACAGCCAACTCTTACCTTGCTAACTCCTCAGCCAAAAAAGGACCGAGTGCTGGGCTAGTACTGTCTTATATTTCCTTCCTTCTTTCTTTCTTTCTTTCTTTCTTTCTTTCTTTCTTTCTTTCTTTCTTTCTTTCTCGGCCCAGCCATATCACTTCCTGTCTGTAAGTACGGACCTCTAGACCTCTACGGTTAATTAGTGGCTAGCTTTGCCCTCTGGTCTCCAGGCAAGCTGTATTTGTTAGAGTTCAAGTAAAATATCACCACATATGTATGACTTCATATTGTGGCTTACTCACGTCAATACTGCTCCTCTTCATTAATATGTGCACTTACGTCAGCATTATGTGATGGGCCTAGACTTAATGGAGACATTTTCAGATGATGAAAAATTAAAACCTTCTTTCTAGTATTAAAGTTTATTTTAAAATCTTTTAGGAATAGATCTGACTCTGATCATGGTGATTTACACCTATAATCCTAGCATTTGAACGGCTGAGGCAGGAGGACCGATATAAATTTGGGGCCAGACTGTCCTACATAACAAATCGTCCCCATTCCCTGCCATTTCGTCTCTTACACATTGTATTTCATAGAGGGACAACAGAGCAGGTGCTACATGAGACATGACAGCGACAGCAGCAGTCTTGGCAGAAATATCCACATCGTGATCTTCTTTTCATAACCTGATGTGATGGAAGAGCTGAAGCCTTGTCCAGAAGACAGTCGGGAGCAGCCAAAGGTTAAGCTTTCAGACTCTGAGGTTACAGCCAGGACTAATATTTGATTTTATAACTAAGTTTTATCTTGTAAATAACCTTACCGTCTTGCTTCAAATCAGATGACGGTAGGAGGAACCCCAGCAGAAGTCATGGAGAGGTGCTGCTTACTAGCTGATTCCACACAGCTTGTTCAGCCTGCTTTCTTATAGCACTGAGGACCGCCAGCCCAAAGGGTGGCACCACCCACAGTGAGCTGGTCCCTCCCACCAATCAAGAAAATACACCACTGGCTTGTTCCTGAGCCAGTGTGATCAGGGCATTTTCTCAGCTGAAGTTCCTCAGTGACTCTAGCTTTGTCAAGCTGACATAAAACCAGCCAGCACAGCTCAGTTGTTCCCCTCTCCCTCCATACTCCCGCGTCTCCCCTGCTATTGCAGGCCTTGTCCACAAACGGCACTTCTCAGTAATCCCCCTGCACTCGAATCTCTAAGTTCAGGGAGTCCAGCACAAGGCTCTGTGTTGAAAATACGGTCAAAGTACACTCATGTCTGAAAATGTCGAGATAAATTTCATTATCTTGTACAATTCTTGTATGCTAGTTAAATTGTTTAAAGAAAACAAGTCAGATTTTATGATGGAGCCTGGGGGCTGGCTCACCTGCCAGATAGTGAGAATTCTCATCCTGGTCAGCGGGCGTTCTGAAAACACCTGATAGATTAGGAATTTGAATGACCTCGGACTTGCCACTCGCTAAAGCTTGGAGGAGACTGCCACCTCCAGGACACTCACTAAAGACGGTGTGTGTGTGTGCGCGCGTGCGTGCGTGCCGGGACACTCACTAAGGAAGGTGTGTGTGTGTGTGCGCGCGCGCGCTGGGACACTCACTAAGGAGGGTGCGTGCGTGCGTGTGCATGCGTGCCAGGACACTCAATAAAGACGGTGTGTGTGTGTGTGTGCGTGCTGGGACACTCACTAAGGAAGGTGTGTGTGTGTGCGCTCTCGCGCGCCGGGACACTCAATAAAGACGGGGTGTGTGTGTGTGTGTGTGTGTGTGTGTGTGTGTACGTGCTGGGACACTCACTAAGGGCTGTGTCTGTGCGCGCGCGCCGGGACACTCACTAAAGACGGTGTGTGTGTGCGCGCGCGCGTGCTGAGGCTCTCATTAACTTGGGACATTGGTACAACGAGATTTTTGTCTCCACAGCGCTCCGAGCCTGAACCAAGTCCCAAACTCTTTCTGCAGACTTCCGGAACTTGGGCGTCACAGGCTTTCAGCATGATCATTTAACTAACAGTAAACAGCTGCGAGACAGGAAATATTACCGTGACGTCCGCTCGGAGTGCACTGGGGGCCACACTGCAGAATTGCCCACAGCACTAAAGTTTAATCGGACACGAGCGCCCGCCCCGGCGGAGCTTGCGCAGAGAGACCTTGAGGCGCCCGAGTTCGCTGGGCGGCCAAGGCCCAGCATGCCCTGCGCGTGGTCCAACATGGCGGCGCCCACGCTGAGGAGTCTGTACCGTACGCCCCAGGCCGGGGTCTGGCCGCGCGGGCCTCATGTGGTACGTCCGGGCGCGCGGGGGATGCTGGCGGCCCCGAGGGCCCGCGGCCTGTTCAAGGAGTTCTTCCCCGAGAGCGGCACGAAGACAGAGCTCCCCGAACTCTTCGACCGCCGCAGGGCGGGCGCATCGCCCCAGACGGTGTACTGCGGCTTCGACCCCACGGGCGACTCGCTGCACGTGGGCCACCTGCTGACCTTGCTGGGGCTCTTCCACTTCCAGCGAGCCGGCCACAATGCCATCGCGCTCGTGGGGGGCTCTACGGCCCGCCTGGGGGACCCCAGTGGCCGGAGCAAGGGGCGGGAGGCGCTGAGCGCCGAGCGCGTGCAGGCCAACGCGCGCGCCCTGCGGCGGGGGCTCGAGGGCCTGGCCGCCAACCACGCGCGCCTCTTCGGCGACGGCCGGCCCTGGGGCACCTTCACGGTGCTCGACAACGCCGCCTGGTTCCAGGAGCAGCACCTCGTGGACTTCCTGGCCACCGTGGGCGGCCACTTCCGCATGGGCACGCTGCTGAGCCGCCTAAGCGTACAGAGTCGCCTCAAGAGCCCCGAGGGCATGAGCCTGGCTGAGTTCTTCTACCAGGTGCTGCAGGCCTACGACTTCTACCACCTCTTCCGGCGCTACGGCTGCCGCGTGCAGCTCGGCGGGGCGGATCAGCTGGGCAACATCGTGTCGGGCTACGAGTTCGTCCACAAGTAAGCGTGGGTTAGTCTCCAGAAATCCAGGGCGAGTGCTCGCTCCTTAGTAGTCCATTACCCGAGATGAAGGTGCTCAGAGAAAGATGCTGCCCTTGCGAGTTAGAAGGTCTGAGTTATGGGGGTGTTGCAGAACTGCCGAAAGCCGGCCTCTTAAAGAGGTGGATTATGTCTGAATCACCCTTTTTCCAACTTGTGGTTTATACCTGAAAATAGTTGGACTTCTGTTCTTTTAGCCCTTCGCCCCGTAAGGATTTTCACAGCATTTTCTAGAGGCACTTGGAGGGTAGGGCTGGCTCGTGTGCTACACGGCAAATCATAAAGAAACAAAAACTCTTTACAAAGCACCCCCTAAATGTACCTTCCTAGTGCCCCTTCACCCAGTTTTGTCTTTTTTTCCGCCTGATTTTTCAAAATCACTGCCTGTAGGTTTCGCGCAATCGCAGTTCAGCATGACAGATGTAAGTAACTATAAAGTGAATGCTGCTATAGTTCCTAAAGACTAGAGTCTATCCAGATTGAGAGGAGTATTTAAAAACAAACAAAAAACAACAAAAAAAAAACCACCCCAACATAGTAAGTAACCAGACTCAAATCTGAATTTTGCTTGTTGGGCCTGATTGTGCTTACAGAATACTGTGAATGTATGTGTAGGTTGACCGGAGAAGATGTATTCGGAATCACTGTTCCACTGATTACAAGTACAACTGGAGCAAAGCTGGGGAAGTCGGCTGGCAACGCCGTTTGGCTAGACCGAGAGAAGACATCACCATTTGAGCTTTATCAGTTCTTTGTCAGACAGCAGGATGATTCTGTGGAGAGGTGAGCTTTTAATTGAAAGCTGAGAAAAATTAATATGTACTCGTGATTCAGCCTTAGCTATTGAACCTTTAGTCTTCGTAGATTTTTTTTTAATGTTGTTCTCTTTACGGTATCTTCACAGGATATTGCCGTTTGACTGTCATGAATTTATTTTTACGCTACTAGAGTTGAACCCAGGGTTGAACAACTTTTAGGCAGGTGCTTACCATTGAGCTGTATACACCCCAGGCCTGAAAAAAAATGCAAATGTTGTGAGTTGCCCAGGACAGCCTCTGACTTCTGTCTCCGGCCTCAGCCCGGTGTCCAGCTGGGATTACCGACTGCACCCTTGTGCCTGGCAGCGGTGAGGTCTCCCCATGCTCTTCCTTCTACATACTAGATGAGCATGACACACCTCAGTCCTTCTGGGTACTGTTTGCTGCTTAAAACAGCGACTGGCTAGAAAATTTGAAGCCCAAATCGTCTTTATCTCTATCTAGCAAGTTCATAGGATTGTTATGTATCACTTGCACATTTTCGGATAGTCACTCCCTTTGTGGCATCTCACAGCTAAGACTCTCCAGTTTTTTTTCTGTAGTGTACCATCAAACACCTTTAGGTTTTCCTCTGCTGGCGAAATGTACCTGTGATTCCAGTTGTGGGAGAGGCTTAGGCTGGGCGTCTCTTTAAGTTCCAGGCTGTCTTGGGCAGCATCGTGGGACCCTCCTTTCCTCACTAAATCCAAACAGTGTACCACATACAGTTTCATTTGCAAAGATACTTTAAAAAAGCCATTTCCTTTATTTTTACTTAAGTTTTAACTTTTGCTTAATTTTTAAATGTGGTAAATCAGTCTTTTGAGCAGTGTAATTTAGCCACAAAATCCTCTGGTAGCTGTTGTGAAGTCACCTACCTAGTCATGAGTCTCAGTTGTGTACTGTACCTTAATCTTAATAAACCCACTCATCTTGTTTCGCTCTGGTTGGTCTCCTCAAGTCTTCTGTGGTATGATCAAGGATTCAGCTTTCTTCGAGTGCAAATGTCAGAGGAGGAACTTCTCAGACGCTGGTCTTTGTCTCCTGTTGCACCAATGACAGTACCAACTATTCCAGAGTGATGGGGGAATAAACTTAGAGGTCTTTGAAATAATAGTTGTACATAAGTTACGATCTGACAGTCTCCACTGGGCATATGCCTAACAAACTCATGCATGTGTGTACAAGAAAAGTATGAGGGTATTTATGCCATGATTATTATGTTAAAAGTAAACACACAGTGCCCATAGTAGAGTATCAGTAGCTTGGAAAGCTATGCTTGTGATCTCATAAATCTCCTGAACATGCTGGTGTGTCAGAGTAGTTAGACAGAAAATGTATTTTGCATGATTTTATTCATAATCTTGTATTTTTTAAGAGGATGACATCATAAGTGTGTGCTTTATAATGCTTCATTAAGCTCTTTTCTACATAGCATTTTGCAAAAGTTAACCTACGGAATACTATTCATGTCAAATTTTAAGTTACACATGCTATTTAAGGATACACATAAAACAAAAACGTCAAAGCATGCTCTAGGAGGCACATAAATTATCTCTTGGCATTAAAAAGGGAAGGAGCTGGAGCTGGAGCCTTCGTTTATTTTTGTACCATTTTGTTACTTAAGGAATGTGGAAAACAAATATTGGAAAATAGTGTCCACTAGGGTAGTATATGTCTAAGTATATAGCCTGAGTACATGAAGTAGTGTTTCTTCTCCTGAGGGAGCTAGTGGACGTGCACATCTAATGCAGCATTCCTTGTCCTGCAGGTACCTGAAGCTCTTCACTTTCCTTCCCCTTCCGGAGATTGATCACATTATGCAGCTGCATATCAAAGAACCAGAAAAGCGGGGTGCTCAGAAACGACTGGCTGCAGAAGTAACAAAGCTTGTTCATGGACAAGAAGGTCTGGACTCTGCTAAAAGGTTGGCTTTAGAATAGTTAATGCTCCCACTCCACAACACAGCTCTATACAGAAGGCACGGAGAACATCTTGGAAGGAAGGGAGGAAAGAGTGTATCAGAGTCAGAGGATTGGAAACTGGCATGGCTGTAAGATTGTGTCCCCTAGAAATGACAGAGAAGCTTTACCCACAGTACAAAAGTAGAGCCGCCTAAACAAGTTTAATGCTAACAAGGAAGGGGGAAATCTCACGATTTCAGGCAGCTTGGGAATGCTGAGAGGAGAAGTTAATGCTTATTGAAATTTAGTGGCTAGACAAGAAAAATTGGAGATGATGTTTTAGGAGTTTCTCATGACTAACCTGGACAGTATTTAACTGTAGTATTTTAAAATTGTCTTTCTTGGATAGATCTTTAAAAGTTAGTGAATTGCACAAAATAGATGCTGCTGAATGAAAAACTACACTGTGGAACACAGTGGGCATTCCACAGTTGGTTGAGGGTGAGGTGGGTGTAAGCAGTCCTGATGTGGTTTAATGTTTTCCAGATGTACACAAGCCCTTTACCATAGCAGCATAGAGGCACTGGAGGTCATGTCTGACCAAGAACTAAAAGAATTGTTTAGAGAAGCTTCATTTTCTGAATTAGTTCTTGACCCTGGAACAAGTGTCATCGATACATGTCGCAAAGCAAATGCCATTCCAGATGGTCCCCGAGGGTAAGATTTAACTTTGATCCTTAGTTCACAATGAAACGTTGCACTTGACAGCAGCATGTTTCCAGAGTGTTCTCCCGATAGTGCTTTCAAGTAACTCATTTCCTGCAGAAGGTAGGGCCATATAGTTGAAAATGCCTTGACCTCGCTGTAGAGGACAGTGCTCCTTCATTCAGTATTTTTCTGGGATCAGTCAGCTCAGGTTTGGTCACAGAAGTGTAAAGATTCTCAGGACTTCCCTCTTAAAAAATTTAATCATTGAAAAGAAATGAACATAGAAACAGAATTTCATAAAGCTTATAAGCTATAGACTATTTCCTTTGGGAATTACATTTTTCTGCTTATTGTAACTCCTCAGCCCTACCATATTATTAGGGTACTTGCTCTACAAAAAGTGATCTGGCACGTGGAATATCCATTTATAAATGAACAGCAAACAACATGTACAAGGAAAAGCAATAATCAGACACTTTTGGTGCCTCATCTTTGGGACCTTGCACATAAAGTCCCTGTCATTTGCCCATGGTTATTACATAAATGACATGTTAGTTACTTTCTCTTAACTGTTTTGGAATGTCTGCCTCTGGGTGCAGACCAAGTGCCATGTCTCCTTGTTCATGACCTGCCACTCTACCTTATTATTTCCTAATACATTTTACCTAAAGTACACTAAATTTAAAGCTGGAGTCCAATTCTCCCCTCCAGCAAGTCTGGGCTTATGCATTTTCTTGTGATCATCACAGTGGTATGTTTGTTGACTAGTCAGAGTCAGCATTGTTCATAACGTCAATAATAGCGTTGGTCTACATGTTCACTATGTAACGTCTTCCTACAAGAAAGGAATTTATTTCTAAATAGAAACATTTTTGTTGCTGGCTTGATTTTATAAAGCTATGTTCAATGAGTTGCTTAACTTTATTTAGTAACACATGCGGATAAAAGAAAGCCAGTGTTTCTTCACAGACTTTCAAGGCTCCTTTTTGTTTTTTTTTGCTTGTCAAAATTATCATCCGGTGTCTTAGCATCTTATTTGTTAAAAATGTCATTGTGCCCCTCAGAGAAACATCTAGTCCTTTATCACACAACACAGTGCTGGGCATTGGTGTTAGCTTTGTCTTTATCTCTTTGATGCTACTTATGTTTAGCACATAGTAAGAAATTTATTGAATGAACTGGATGTGAACTTCAGTAAAACCTACTTCTATCATACTTTTATTAAATTAGCTACTGATTTTTCCACTTAGAAAATCAGCTGATTAAGAAAATTTTCTTTTTATTTTAAACAGTACTATTCTACAGAAGTTAGCTTGAATCAGGAAATATCCAGGCTAGTTAAAAGATAAGCAATTGTATTTTTATTTATTGTAAGTGAAAAAACTCTAAACAGGAACAAGAAGTCCAAGCTCAGCCATGCTGCTAGGGAACCTGGGCCATGCATCCCATTTTCTCTGGGTCCCAGAAAGCCACACCCTAATTTTGTCCCACCTCTTGAAGATAATTGGTTAACAGAGCATCCCCCATCACTATTCAGTCTTTTTTTTTTTTTTTGGTTTTTAGAGACAGGGTTTCTCTGTGGTTTTCGAGCCTGTGTCACCACCGCCCGGCTACTATTCAGTCTTAATATTTTCTAGTTTCCTATCAATTTTCTTAAAGCGTCAAGTAGGGGTATTTGTTACTTTTGTCTTAAGGGTAGCATACTTTAAAGGCAAATTGTTCTTTTTTTTTTGTTTTCAGAAGTTTCTTGTCTGGCAGTTTTTCCCCTCCAAAAGAATAGAGAGATTCTGAAATTGATTCTCCATTAAATACCATTATGAGGCCAGGCGGTGGTGGCACATTCCTTTAATCCCAGCACTTGGGACTCAGAGGCAGGCGGATCTCTGTGACTTTGAGGCCAGCCTGGTCTACAAGAGCTAGTTCCAGGATAGGCTCCACAGCCACGGAGAAACTCTGTCTCAAAAAACAATTTGTGTGTGTGTGTGTGTGAATGTGTCAAAACCAGTAGTGCAGGCCTGTAATCTCAGATGCTTGGGAAGTTAAGGCAGGAGGATCACAAGTTTAAGACCCATCTGAGCTGCAGTGTGAGTTCATGTCAGCCAGACAACATACTGACAGAAAGGTCATGTTAGGTGATTGGATGCTTCTAGTTATTAAACCTTTCTATTTTCAGGTATCGGATGATAACAGAAGGCGGAGTCAGCATAAATCACAGACAGGTAACAAATCCTGAGAGTGTTTTAGTAATTGGACAACATATTCTCAAGAATGGACTTTCCTTACTTAAAATAGGAAAAAGGAATTTCTACATTATAAAATGGCTTCAGTTGTGAAATATTTTTTTTCAAATTTATCCATCATTTTTCAAATCATGGCAGGTTTTCCAAGAATGGAACAAACACAAGGTCTTACAATGTAAATACTTTTGTGCATTATTAAATAAATAAAGTGTTATTTAACTGTGTTATTCTTATGAAAGATCTGGCCATCTTGCTTCTTGGGCTGATGAGGAAGTACAATGGAAATGAAGCATATGGGATTATTCATTACCTAAGGCAAAGAGCACTTACGGGGTTCAGTAGTGTTATATAATTCTGTAAACTAGACAAGCTTCTAAGGTCTGGTTAGAAGTCAGACATCAATCTGTAACTTATGCTAAGAAGTAACCATAGTTTTTAAAAAGACGTGGCAATAATTTTTAATAAAAACTGTAACAAGGAATAGTTTCTTCTCCAACAAAACGCAAAGCAGTACCTGATTTCTTTTGTAGTTCAGTTTTCCACATCCTTGCTTGTGTTTCAGTATTTTTACTCAGTTTCTGTCAATGGGGTTCCTACGGCTGAAATCTTAAGACATCAAAGTATGCAAGTATACTCGCCAAGTATGCAGTCACAAGAACAACAAAGACAGAAAAGTCTTGAGGCCAGAGTAGTTGAGGTTTGTATACACTACGCAACTAGTTAATTCTCCAGAACTGATTCTGTAAAAATCAAGAGAGTGCCACCCAACTCTGCACGGGAGCAGTGAAACATGAAGTGTTGAGCAGCTTCTGGGAGTCTCACAGCAAAGTGTACTGTTCACATTCTGAGCATTCTCCCCTGGATTACTTGGAACAAGTTTCTGTTTTCAATCTGTAGACATGGAGATTAACAGGGCCTTGGTGGTGACAATGTAATAGGAAAAAACACCGTAAAACTTTTGGTGCAATATAAGTTGAATTGTTAGGTTATGAAGTAGATACACCGTTTTCTGAGGCAAGTCTGGGAAAATTGATTTTCTGGCAAACTTTAATGTCATTTCATACCAGCAGCTTTATTTACACAGAAAGAACACAGTGATCTTATAAATACGACAAATTATCTTGTTTCTGAACACAACTCAGTGTAAAAGCACACAAAAGAAGCTTCTCTTTGTACAAAGTGTGTAGTGCTAACTAGTACACTACTGCAGTATATTTTTAAAGCTAGTATCTTCCATTTAAAATCTACTTGAAATGTTGGATAAAGGTGCATTTTCTCCCTATACAAATTTAAAAAAGTGGTAGTCATCCCTCTTAAGAAATAAACCAGATACCTAATAGTTGTCCAAGTGCTAACATTAAGTAGGCAGTGTGCACTTCCTGTCAAGTTGGTACTGTTAATAGACTGAGTACTGTATCATCAGATTGAAATGGACTCTTTTGCGTTTGAGATTACTAAGTGGGTATCATAAACTAATAGATAATATGTTGTTTTCCTTGCTAATGTTTCATAAAATGCCAACCTGAAAAGAAATTTTAGTGTTTTTAACACTAATGTATTATGTGGTTGGAGACAGAACTAGATACACCAAAGATTTTTACTTAGGTCTGAAAATTTTTTAATGCTTAATTTACACCATGAATTGTCCAGACAATTTTCACACAATAGGTTGTAAACATGACCCTCAACCTCTGAATACATTCTAATAGTCTATAAGCTTTTAGGTGTATGTCCAAGTATTTTTCTTTAAGAAACAAGGTTCCACTAGTGTTTTCATACCATCATTCTAATGTTTTCTCTTGGTATGGAACTAACGTGGCTATTACCAATTTGTACAGAGTGGAATTTTAGGTCCCACCTCACTGTGAGTCTTGGAGCCCAATGCAGCTGTCCCACTTTAAAGGTGTATTTGAATTGCTGTTATTCTATTTGTAAACTATGGGAAATTTAGGTCTCCATTGGATCTTTTAGAAATTAAAAGGACTGGCTATTATTACCAAGTACATTCCCAATAGTTTTTAATGTAGGAAGTCAATTATGAATCAAAGTATATTTTAATTTTTAACACTACACTGTAGATTTTGAAATGGATAAACCAATAACGACAGTCTGTTCCTACATCTTTATAAGTCTTTTGGATCTTACACATTTCTTAAAACAGCAAAGGTTAGAGTTTTCTTAAGACTATAAAAATGAAGGATAGGTGGATACACTTGTCAGGCTCCATCTTTTAAAGCCAGATCAGTCTATATAAATAGTGCATGCATTATAGTCATGAAATGTCCTGGAGCTTTCTTTCTGAGGACTATGGCTGTAGCTTTAAGACTACAGAAAAGTTACACGGGTCATCATCTCCACACGCAAACTGCTTTGTACAGCTAGAACATCCATTGTTCTTGTAAGCTTGACTGAGACAGACTTGATATACATGTATCATAGGAAACTTTAAAAATGTGAATTAAATGTGTGATTTGTTTTGTAATGCAGAGTATACTTTTCAGCTTATAGCCAATCTTCACACGAGCAAATTCATACGCTGCAATACAGAAGAGTTCATAAATAAACTTCTACTCAGGTAGATAGTAGCTACCAGGTTCAAGTCAACACAGTCTGGGTGTTAACAGTTCTGATCACCAGAGATGAGTCTCTCGGATTTCAGCAATAATTTGACTGGCTCCTTGTAATGCCTGTATTAAAAGAATAAAAACTCCAGTTACAATGTTAATGTAAAGAAATGTCTCCATTTTCAATGCTTAAAAGAAAGGCAGTATCTTTTCTGAAATTTGAGTATAATCAAGTACTACTGGGTGGGGTGGAGGGCAAGATAAGAATGCAATTTAAAAACTTTTGAGAAAACTGGAAACAACTTAATAGTTACCTTTAGCATATCAGCTGCTTCTTTCCTACGCTGTGCCATGTCCTCAGATTCAGTCAGAAGGTCATCTAATAAGGAAGACTTATACAGCTGCCCTACTAATTCACTCTGAAGAGTATCTTTCACATGATTAACCAGAAAATGCATTACTGCCTTTGGGACACTGCAAAACAAAGTAAAATTATGAAGTTTTGGTAATAATTCTATTTAAAAAAATTTAGACCAGTGGTTTTCAACATATGAGTCACGATCCCTCCGTGAGGGTGGGGAGGAGCCAAATGACCCTTTCAGAGCCATTGCATATCAGTTATTTACATTTTGATTCACAGCAGTAGCAAAATTAACTATCAAGTAGCAATGAAAATAATTTTATGGTAGGGGTCACCACAACACGAGCTAACTATATTAAAGGCTCACAGCATTAGGAAGGTTGACAACCACTGCTCTAGAGAGTGGCTCTGTAAAAAAATAAATAAGAACACAATATTTAATACACCTACTCCAAGTAACATTAATCAAAGCTACAATCTTTGAAAATTTAGCTTCATTCATCCTACTTATCTCATACATAAACACAACAATGACCACTATTCTTAACAGCCAAAACTGAAAATCAAATATCCATAATGTGATGAGTTGATATAGTCAACTGTAAAAGGAAGTGCTGATCCATACTGTAGTATGAATAAGCTTTAAAACACAGTGAGAAGTAGACTAGATTTAAGGCCCACTCTACATGATAAATCCCATACCCGGCACCATTACTGGACCAAGACCTTACAAGATAACCTACTACTATTATACTAAATGAGGTATCAGAGCAGTTCATAGTGACCTATCATTATACTTATAGATCGAGACACCTCTTAACTCTCATTGGAGAAACTTTGTTGTAGATGATGATTTACATAGAGACCTGCAGGTGGCCAAGATGCAGAGAATAAGACATCACACAATGTCCAGCATTAAATGGAGCACCTTTATCTCCTCTAAGGGTCAAGGATCACTGTGGAAGAGGTAGGGGATGACAAGGAAACTTTTCTGGACATGGTGGGGCCATCTGCAAATATGAATTCAGCTGTTGTGGCAGCACACAAAACAGTGCAAAATTCAGCATGATTAGGGTGTAAGGTCCGAAAATCCCATCCCCAGTAGAGGAGCTACTGGCAATTCTTAGCTGCTGGGAGAGGGTTAGAGTATAGGCCCTGTTAAGTCAGTCAAACTCCAGCAGAAGGCCATACATCCAAAAACATTAGGCAGCACAAACTGGCCTTGATTGAGGAAGGGAAAAACAAACACTTATTTGGGTGAGAAAGGGCAGAGGGGATGGATCCGGGAAGAGTTGGGGAAGCAAGAGTGAAAATGACCACAACACAAGGTTTTCTTAAAATTTTTTTTAAAGGGGGGAGGGATGCCCACAAATGAAGGAAGCCAGACAAAAGGCCACATATTAATTATTGTGTTCCCACTAGCATGAAATGTCTAATAGCTAGGTCATAAATATGATGTATTAGAAGTAAGACAGATAGGATGTTATTACTGGCAAAGGGTGTACTTTTATACTGAATAAAATCTAACCACATCAACTGTATTTTTTTCATTTTTTTTCAGGGCACCGTGAGGGGTTGAATCCAGGGCTTCATTAATACTGTACTAAACTAATTCTATACTGTATATAGCATAGAACCACACTGTTGTTACCCTTCTCTAGCTTGTTTTCAGACTGGCCTTCTATTTGTGATCATTCTCCTTAAGGCTGAATCTTTCTATATCTATGATTGCAGACATACATTACTATTCCTAGATCCTCTTATTCTAAAATTTTTTTCTAGCTGATACATAATATCCTAATCATGAAATGCTACCACACTTCCATAAGACAATCTTGCTACCACAGTTAAGTTTTGGAATCAAAGCTAATTAAAATTTTTAACGTATGATTTTATGATGCAGATCATGAACTCACCCAGCAATATTTATATACTAATACTGACCTGTCTTGAATATTCTTTCTGACAATTAGAAAGTATGACTTGATGAGTCTTTCAATAACCTCACAGTCCCGCTGCTCACGGGCAGACAGCTTTCGTGCAACTGGAACTGGCTAAGAGGATAAGGGAAAATATTACTTCTGTGCCATTCTGAAATGGCGACATTTAATATTTAAAAGTTAAAAAAAATTTGAGACTTTACTTTCTTCTGTTTAGAGACAGTCTGCTACTATTTGGTACGTCTGTAGATTTAAGCCAGATTGTTCTGACTTACCACATCCAGCAAATTGACAGCATGGCCTTTTTGTGGACTTGCTGGCATAATTGGAATCGGTTTTGATTTTTCTTCAGCAAGTAATTCTTCAGCTTTTGACGTTTTCAGCATTCCTCTCCAGTTGCCTGTTGCTGGTTCTTGACCACCATCTCCAATCCCACCACCTGCAGATGCAACCTGAAAACACATGTTCCAAACCTATATTCTGTATATTTAACAACAAATGAAGCTCATTTTCTTGGATGGTAATCAAGAACATACAGGTAGCACCTATCTGGAATTTATTCAAATAGATAATAAAGTCAGAGATGATGGTGGCATTTGTCACTAGAAACCTGAGAGGTTCTGTATGAAGCTGTCTGCAAGCCAATAGCCAGTTCAGGCTCCATTTAATTTTTACGTTGTATTTATCATTTACTGACTTTTCAAAATGTTGCATCATTCTCCACTCCTCAAACACTAGATTAAAAGATTCACAAGAAAACAGGAATGCCATGTGGTTCCATCTCAAAGTAATCTTCAGCACTACCCATTCAACTATGAGTTTACACAGCTGTGAGCTCATGTCTCTACATATTTCTAAAACTAATTTATATCCCTGATAGTCAAAAGAAAAAAGTCTTTAATAAGAGGAAGTGTACATCCTTAGACCCAACTATCACAGTAACAAGCTACCTAAAATGTGAGATGTAACATAAACACAGCATAACCCTCATAGTCTAAACTCCTGAGAAAGGGTCCAGCGAGAGACCCACTGCTCCCTTTCACAACTGTTTCTCTAACCTTATTTTCTGGGTTCTGACTCTGACTCCTAAAAGAAAAAAATGACTATTTGCTACAGTGGGAAAAATAAAATACATCAATGTTCAAGAGATGTTTTTAGATCTTTAAGATCTTCTAAAGTTAACAGAATTGAGTCATCCACATGTAGTGGGAGATTGTTATGGTTCTTGTAAGAAAAATAGCAGTTTGGGCAGTCATTCAAATTTAAAAATCTGTCACAGTATCAAAAATATAAAAGTAAGTGATGTCTATATGTAGGTGTTACTGAGTAATTACATTTTTAATGTTAAACATACATGAATTATGATAAATGAAATCATAAGGAAAGTGAACTATGAATGAAATGAAACTCTGTGCAGTGATTTGCATGGTTCTCTGAAGACCATGGCGGAGAGATGGAGACATTTGTAAGGCTCAGAGGATGAGAAACTTAAACCTGGAAAGTAATGGGAGAGAAGGTGGAAAAGGAATAGGCCTGAGTATTCTACTCATGATTTTCTGTGAAAACTATTATCAAGAATCGACAAGCTGGGTGGTGGTGGCGCACGCCTTTAATCCCAGCACTCGGGAGGCAGAGGCAGGCGGATCTCTGTGAGTTCGAGACCAGCCTGGTCTACAGAGCTAGTTCCAGGACAGGCTCCAAAACCACATAGAAACCCTGCCTCAAAAAAACAAAAAAAGAATCGACAAGTCTTCCACTCTTACAATTTTCATATGTTCTGAATTTTCTTAATCTTTGACAGTACACATGAAATTCTGTATTCAGAGTTAATATTGACACTGATGGGAAACACAGGAAAGCACTGGAGAGGCTGGAGCTCAGACCCAGAGTACCATTTCCAGCTCTGAAATCTTAGTCTCTACCAAAAGAAGACACTGGGAAGCTAATCTTAAAGGTAACAGAGGTAGAAAGACTATTGTTAACAGTTAAAACAATGTTAGAGCGAGGCTAATCCCACTTTACACAGATTAAAGGAACATTAAGACTATAACACAGACAACAAGAAATGGATATTACTATACAAACAGGTTTTTTTGATGAATTTGAAGAATGTTTTAGTGAGAACCAAAGGCACCAACATTTCCATTCTAAAGCAAGAGACTCACATTTTTAGTTTCTCTTCTGCTGTCCTGAATTAACTGTTAAAAGATATGTTAAAACATGCAATTTAACAAGCAAGATTTAAATAGCAATAGCTTGAAAATTTAAATGTAGAAGATAATTTCCTTTTAGAATCACTTTTCTGTATCTTCTATATAGCAAGCAAAGGAAAGCATGTCAACAATACTTGGATATATACTTTGCTATACAATTTAAAAATCTCGATTAGGCTAAATTAGTCTAACACAATACCCCATATCAATATTGTTTTATTCAGCGTACTGTCTCCAAACTTGGCATGCAGGCTTAGATTAGGAATGAGAACAGACCTTGCCATCAGCCTCAGCAGAAGCAGCAGGGGAGGGCTCCTGGGAGGCAGGTGCCAAAGCACTTGGAACTTTAGAAGACTAAAGGCAAAAATGCAGGGGGGAAAAAAAATCAAGGATGCCAAAAATACATTTGGAAACACTTTATAGACAAAATTTTCCATCCATAGCAAAATAGTCAAGTATAAAAACAAAAGTACCCATGGAGATAGAAGTCTGTACTCTGCTTTATTTCCTATCCTGTGTTAAGTTTTTTCTGCAGATGAACGAGTAAGAACACTCAAATCTAAAGCTGCTGCTCCTTTTTGAGGGGGTGTGGGTGGCGAGCACTTACTGATAACTTTTCTGACAAGGAACCCAGGATAAAGGAACAACAACTGCCAAGAATTAACACCTACTATATAGCCCTTATAATACAATCACTTTGGAACAAATCTGAATCTTAATAAAAGAATCCTTGACACTCAAAAGCCAACTTTTTAAAATTATTCAAAGCTTTTAAAAACTTTTAAACTCTTATTCTAATACCCTGAAAGTATTAGAATCAGAGAAAGAAAATTACATTTTCACACAGAAATACACCCGGCTGAGGCTGAATGCTCGGTGTGGGGAATATACTATAAAAATAACTTTATTTACCTTGTCTCGTGATACAGCTGAAGGGAGTTCTCTTGCTAGCCTGTTTCTTCTTTGTTCCTATAAAATGTAACCAAGTTTTTGTGATTATCAGAATACTGAGATATAGGCCTACTACAACATGTTCACCTTAGTTGAAAAGTGTGGAATAACTTACAGATTTATTATTACTCTTGGAACTGATACCATATAATATTAAAAAACAAAACAAATCTGCTGAGGGATACAATACAGCACAGAAACAGCAGCTCCTTTGACCAGGGACTCCCAAATGAAGGGTAGAAGAATTTGAAGTATATAAACCATAGAAAATGTAAAAGCTAAGTCATTCAGACAATAAAAACAAAAAACTCACAACTTAAACATCTGTTTTAAAAAAAGGGTTATCCTTTTAAAAAACACTGACTCCTAGAAAAAGCACTGATAACTGACAGAATGCCTGTCACCTACCTAATTTAGCAATGTTAGATTCACCTGGTCATGTACTGAGCACCTGCAGTATCCAAGCACCAAGACAAGTACATATAGACAAATAGAGGCGAGGATACTAAGTCTCATAGGCATTTGGAAAATTGATATAAGTTAAAAATCATGTCAAAATTGCACCTTAAATGAAAACATCTCATAAATACCCAAGCTTACAAAGATCTGTAAGTTAACAAAGTTTCAAAATGATTTCTTAGGTATAAAGCTACTTATAGCAAAAATGAGTCTACTTCTTTGTGATTTCACCATATACTGAAGACCAGCTGAGACAGCCAACCTCATGGACTGAACAACCACTGGATTCTTGGAACTTTCTGTTTATAGGCAGCCACTGTTGGATTAGCTGGACCACAGCTTGTAAGTCCTTCTGATAAATCCCTTTTATATATCCTTTATATAAAATCTAGTGATTCTATAAGTTCTATAGTGTGCCTCTTAGAAATACTTTTATTTTATATGTATGGGTGTTTTGCCTGCATGTGTATCTGTGTACCTATGGAGGCCAGGTGTCAGATCCCCTGGAACTGGAGTTGAGCTGCCATGTGAGTGCTGGAAATTGAACTCAGGTCCTCTGGAAGAACAGCTAGTGCTATCTATCTTGCTAGTACAGCCCATATGTTCCTACATTTAATATCACTTACTAATTTACTTTCTGGATGTTTAAAGAAAGCGGGGAGGGGGGGAGACACTTTACTTTGAAGAATCTACTACTTTCCCAAATTATGAAGTCTGTTAATCGTAGAATGTTTCCTTCATAGTTTGCAGAACCAAAACTCAATTATAAACATTCACTTGGTTTTATACACTTCAATACAAAAAATTATAATAGTTACTGAAAAGGTGCAAGACCATTCTTCGAATAACACTAATCAATAAATCCTTTTTGTTTCCTAAGTAGAAAGTAAAAATAACTGTCCCAGGTGATTTTGAGAACTAAAATTAAGAAAGCAATGTAATAACTTAAACGTATTTCCTGGGCATACAATCAGCAGCAATATGCCACATCTCTTGTATAAAATTACCTATAGCTATTTCCAACCTCTGAAAATGATCACTATACTCACCTCTATATTATTATTCATTAGCCCACAGGCATCAGCAAAGTCAGGATGTTTTGTGTTGATATAAGCTAGCTCAATTGCCACTAAGTTATGTACCTACAAAAAACAAAATAAGACTAGTATACAAAAATATGCCAGTTTAGCCTAACTTTGGTAAACCTAAATATAAAAACCTTAATACACAGAAAATATTGAAAAAGTATACAAAACATTTTCAAATACTTGATGACAATACTTGAAATAACACTCTAAGCCCAATGATAATAAGTTAACCTTCAGATTTAAAATTGTACTTCCAGTAAGGAAAAAATGACAGTAAGAGAGCTTTAAAGTAATTTCCTATTACTGGGAAAAGTTATTTACCCGATGCAGTTTTAAGTTCCAGGCTTTTAATAATTTGTTATTCAAACTTCATTTCAGAGTGTCAAAGCTTATGTTCAATTTTAACAAAAATCAGTTCATAATTAGGGAGAAGTTAAACATGTTAATTTTATTCCAACAATGAATATATTTATGCCTGAGGTAGTTAGTAATAACTTAGCCTGAACCATGAAGCACATAGTTAAAATCAAAAGGGCTAAAAGTCTAATGTTACAGCAATCAAAAGAAAAAGTGAAAATTAATATATCATTCTTTCACAGAATTCCTAAGGCTTATGGAGAACAAGCTTAAGTCATTTTTTATCTTTAAAAAATTAATATTACTAGTTATCCATAAGTGGTTTTACTTATCATGTTTTTAACGTTTATAATGCATTTTAGTCATACTCACTGTTACTCTTGTTCCCTCCCCTCCTGTTCATTCCTTTCTTCTTCCCAACTAGCAGTCCCTTTTCTTTCATTTGTCTTTAATGACCCACTGAGTTTCAGTAGAGTTGCTTTAAATATTGGTGAGGGTAAGGGATTGTTTACAGGACCATGGCCACCTTTAAAGTGTTTTTATCTTCTAGTCTTTAAATTATGTTTCTGGTCACAGTTTTTCTCTAAAACTGATTACCCCACTGCCAATTCTAAACAAAAAAAAATTATTAAAACATTACTTATCAAATCCCAAATGAGCAAGTGCACAAGGTGAGCTGCTTGTTGTGATCAACTAGTTGTTTTCTAGCCAAGGTTATAGTGCTCTTAGTTAAATCACAAGATACAGACAAAAATATGCTGGGGGAAAAAAAACCCCACAAAACAAAAATCAGATTTCTTTTGCAGGTAATAAAAAAGAAACCAAGGCTCTT
Source organism: Microtus ochrogaster (assembly GCF_000317375.1). Classification (NCBI taxonomy): domain Eukaryota; kingdom Metazoa; phylum Chordata; class Mammalia; order Rodentia; family Cricetidae; genus Microtus; species Microtus ochrogaster. Next base: position 397,172 of record NW_004949175.1, on the reverse strand, counting down.
ATGACTGTCTCAAGTTCCAGAACAGCACTCAACAGTGCAGAGCTGGTGACATGAAGTTCCAGTAGTTCTAGGATGCCGGTGGGTAGAATGTGAGATCAGGCTTAGGCATCTATGACAGCAATCCCTGCTAAGCAAGCGACCACTCAGCAGCCACTCACAAACAGTTCCAAGGATACTACTGATAAACTTCAAGTGAGGCTCAGTAATCTGAGCCAAGACATAAATGCATTTTTTAGTGGCATAAGAGTAATTTCAAATGCTAAAGCTCAGATTTCTGTCATTTTTAGTATTTTTGGGGGGGGGGGCGGACAGGTACATCTCACGATAGTAACAACTCCTACCATCAGGTCACAGAACAAGCAGAATATGGGTTGCCCCATGTGCTTCAGATTCAGAATAAAGTGAGCTTGCTGTAAAGGTCTGGCTTGCTGAGCATCCTGCACAGACTAATTTACTACAACAATCAATAGCAGCACAGAACAGAAGCAGCTACTCAAGACATTTAACAATATTCTGTCTTCATGAAACTTGGAATTTCAGGCAAGTAATGATTAAAACATCAAAATCAAAATTAAAAATACTGTGTACTAATATAACTAAAAACTTTCTTTGGAAATAAGACAAATACTTATGATTCACTGGGAAACATGCTTGAAGCGATCATAATGTTATACAGAATAAAACAACCAAATTAAACCTTTGCTGATAGTGATTCAAACAAGACAGTAGCTTACCATTTCATTTGTAACAGGCAACCTTTTACGAAGAAGACAAGTCACTACTTCAACTATGGCATCATGAAGTTTAGGGAACCGTAACAACTCCTGTATGTAACAGAGAAATAAAAATATTAGTCTGTTTAATTGAAAACTAAATAATCACTGAAGTACTGAATTAGATTTGGAAGCTACATTTACAAACACCATTTAAAATCACTCATAACTAAGGGAACTAAGGAGTTTGCTTTTAGTCCATTTTCTCCCACTCTGAACACAGGACTGATCTGATGGCCCTGTTCCATCTCACAGGTACCTGTGTACTGTAATTACTACAATGCTGAATGATCCTTTGCATTTCCTCATGGACCAGTTCAACACACCGGAGACTGGGCTCTTCTAGACGCTTGATTTGCCGCTTGACCAGTAACTCAAACGAAACCTCAGGCACAAATAAAGCAGGACGGGGACCCTGAAAAGACAAAATTCAGCTCTATTATTATAGCTATGTGCAATTCACATCTTCTAAAGGATAAAAAGAATCCCTTTTTTGTTCCTTTTCCTGAAAAATGTTTTAAATATGACGGCAAAAGAAACTGTACATCAACTTAAACTATGCATACAAATAAAGCTTTCCCTCTGCTTCTGGTTCAGCATACTCACGGTAGCATTTCTGATGGCAGTCAAAATGTCAATAGTGTTAAGGCCACCTAGCGGGTCAACAGATTCTAAGGTTCGCCCAAAAGTCTCATGGAAAATATAACAAATCCTAGCACCACCGCATCTGAAAGACAAGGCATATGATTACGCACTGCTATAAAGAAGCTACAAGTTATGTCTTTCTTTAAGCTTTAAGATTGTTTCATCTTCTGAGAAAGCCTTATAAACCCAATGGCTGTATCAATTTATATCCCACCAACAGTGAATGAGGCTTCCTCTCAAGTCCACTCTGTTTCCTTTCAATATTTTTTCTTTAGAGCTGAATAGTGTTCCATTTATATGTGCTCCAGTGTCCATTATACATTCATTTGTTGATGGGTAAGTAGTTTGATTCCAACTCTTTGCTATAGTGAATAATGCAACAGTAAGCATGAGGTGTAATTACCGTTATGGTAGGTCACAGAGTTCTCTGGGTATATGCCCTAGAGTGAAATAGCTGGGACATATGGTAGTACTATTTTTAATTTTTTGAAAACTATCCACTCATTTTCACAATGGATGTATTCAATATGCACCCCCACAGGCAGTGATCAAGGATTGCTCTAACATTTTGTCACGTTTGTTGATGAAGGTCAGTCTGACTGGGATGAGATAGTATCTCAAAATACTGAACACTTTTTAAAATAAGTATCGTCCATCTGTGTGGTTTTGTTAAAACTAAATCCTATTTATTTGCCCGCTTGATTAGGATTTTTATTTCCTTGGTATTTAATTTCCAAAACTGGCTATAAAGTTTAGGTATCAGTCCCTAGTCTGAAGTGTAGTTAGCAAAGACCCCCCCGCCCAGGCCCGTTGTTCTGCTAATCGTTTCTTTGCTGTGGACCTTTATTTTCATGTTGTCCCCTATGCTGATACTATTCACAAAATTCTTTCCAGGGAACTGGCATGTTTTCCTCTAGAAGTTCCAGTAGCCTTTGGTCCACTTTGAATTCACTTTTGTATAAAGTGAAAGAATCCACATTAATTCTGTATGTGGACATCCATTCCTACCAGCACCACTTGCTGAACAGGCTCTCTGTTATCAAAATAATGTTTTTAACCATTGTCAAAACTAAATAGGCACAGCTCTTTGTTTTATTTCTATTCTATTCTATCAGTGTACCTGTCTGTTTTTTATGCCAGTGCCAGATTATCTTTATCACCATAGCTCTAAGTTTGACATGTTGGATTTTGTGAGTTCATAAAAATGCTTGTATTGTATATTCTAAACCCATGAAATATGACATTGGAACGTTGATAGCTATTCATTAAATCTGTAAATTAATTTTGGTTTCACATTCGTTTTTAAAATGCTCACTTTGTCAATCCAGGAGCATGTAAGCTCTTTCCATCATTTAGTATCTTCTGTGATTTCCCCGTTCAGTGTCTTTACGTTTTCTTTACAGAGGTCTTTCTCTTTGGCCACATAATTATTTTTGGTTATTTGGATGGGGTTAATTTGTTTGAGAGCACATGGTTGATACATAGGAAGGATCTTTTTTAATATTAATTTTGTATTGTGTAACTTTACTATGTTTAATAGGTTATAAGTTATCTAGTAGACTTAGCAGGGTCTGTTAAGTAAAGAATCCTGTCATCTACAGAGATAGTTTGACTTCTTTCTTTCTTACCCCCCTTTAAATGTCTTTCTTTTGCCTTTAACTCAAAATCTCTTGAGCCAGCTTCTCTACTATTAAAATTTAAATAATTTCAAGATTATATGCAATCCAAGTAACCAAATCTTTACAACAATGTCTTACTCACAGCTCAGAGGTTTCAATGTACTTTGCGGTTCCTTCAATAGTGTTGCAGTACTCGGTGGCGAACTTGGTGATAAGCTGCAGTAAAGTAGCACTCTTATCGTCCACAGGTTCACCATAGCTATTCAGAAGGGACTGATATTGAGCAGCTAAGACATTTATCCTTGTTTTCAGCTCTGGTAAACAATCTCTGATATGATGCATAAGCAACCTAAAAGATCAGAAAAGCAGGTTTTAGCATAAAACTAAGTATTAATACTTCCAACAAGGCAATGAAAAAAAGGGTATAATGGCGAAATCTTCCTAGTACCCAGGTATTGAAGTCTCTTCAAGTATCTAAGGACTGGTGTGTGCTTGCAGAAAGATAATATCGAAGGGTTGGGAGGATCAGTCCCAGTTGAACTAATCACCAATGGCCAGTGAGGTAATCAATCATATCCATATACTGAAGCTACCATGAAAACTCAAGCAGAGTTCATGAAACTAACTGCAAGGTTCTGGAGCATGACACGCCCAGACAGGGCATCAACCCTGGTTCACTTTTCAATACCCTACACCTCTCCTTATCTATCCCTTCTAACTGCTCTACCTGAATCCTCTACACTAATCTTTTACTACATGAATAAACATAAACAAAGTGTTCATTGAGGCCTACTGCCTATTTCAGTGATTATAGCTCTTAAGAAAAACAGTCTATAGCTTTTGCTGACAACTGACATCTAAAGTAGAAGGGAAATTCTATAAAAAAAACCAAGACCTTAACCTATAAGATGTGATGTTGTCTCTACATAAATAGTGTCAGAAGTGAACTGCAGGACAGCTAGCTACAATCTACCAAATTACATAAATGGTATGTGGGGAAACCTATAAAAATCTTCTTCCAGAAGAACTCTCTGTTCTTATGTGTAAGAATAAGAAAACAAATTTTTAGCCCCTATATACTAAGAACGGGAAATGAAGCAATCTTCGTTTAGAGGTCCTTAGTCTAAAAAAGAGCGACACAAAACAAAACCCCCACAAAAGTAGCTGTAGTGATTGCTAGAAGAAAGTCACAAACAAAACTAGAACAAGGCACATTATTTTCAAGTCACTGTAGTCTATAAAGTAAGCCACCCAGTACAATTCTACCTAGAATTTTGGTTTAATAACCTTTTACAACAGTGTAAATAAATCTAAGATCCAAGTTCTTCTGCCTTCATTGTACCGGATAAGAGAAAATGGTGTTCCTTTTTTGTTCCTACATCAGTAGGTGTTCAGAATAGGAAGTATGGAACACATGTTACTTCTATTATGAATAAATGTAAAGAAATTCTAAATTAAAAAGTATGTCATGTGATAACTGAAAATTTTAATTAAATTTATAAAATCTAAATATCTGGAAATCACCTGATATCTTAGTAAAGTTCAAAATCCAATTAACTGTCAAAAACTTCCTAACTGCTCAGTCAGTGTACTGTGGTTGCCATGCCCTCCTGGTGTCCGTCCCCAAAGCTCACTGTACTCAACGGCCACTGCTTCTGTCCAGCCAGCTTGCTGCTGTTCTTATGGGCCACGTAAAACAGGCGAGCATTTTGATATTCATTGGGTGACAATTTAAAAAGTCGGTGATAGATGGTTATGAGTTACATAAAGGGATGAACATACTCCTTGGCTATGATCCATTTCCAAGCCCCGAGTCACTGACGCTGCTTTGTGGGCACACGGACAGTGAAATGATTTTGCTAGTGCTGTCTGCAGCCTAGAGGTTAAGGATAAAAGAAGACCCATATGCAAATTTACCCCTACGTCATCCAGGAACTTAGATCAACTTTAAATGAACTGGGATCGTCACGCCAAAGGATCTGGGCCTCAAAACAAAGTGTGAACTCGGATGGGCTTCCCAAAGAGTTGTTGCTATTGTTACTTGATTGCAAACACTATTCAAAGTGTTTTATTTCAATAAATTGAGTATTTAACCATATAATAGTAATGGGAAATAAGGTTGAACTGAAAATTAAAAAAACTTCCTAATTAAGAAAACTATTTGAATACTCACTCCAGAGTACATGACTTAATACCAAACATCTCAATAAATATAGAGACAATGCTTTACAAGAATTCAGAAGTGAAACTTTAAGGAACAGTATGAAAACATATATGAAATTAAATAGGAACATTCTAAGACACCAGTAGCCAAAATGAAAACATTTCATCTTTAAAAGGTGAAAATGTTACCTATTCAGGGTCCTAGCAAGATACTTCGTTCCATTTCTGTTGGCCAGAGACGGGTATTTCTTCTGAAGAAAAGCATATTCATCACGGATAGAATCAGTCACACTCTTCTTATTGTTAATATCTAGCTGGCTCCTATGTTGAAAAATAGCAAACTTGTTCAACCGAAGCCAGTGCTGTTTTTCTCTGCTCGGGCTGAGTGTTAGCACCAGATACTGTTCCCTGACTTCTAACAAGGCGATTCTCTACAACATGCCTCATCCTTTAGAGCACTGACACCTCAGCCAATGAGCCCACCAAGGAGGGCAGAAAGTCAAGATTGGAACTGTTTGACTTAAGCTGAATAGTATCAGCTTTGTTGTTACTATTAACCTATGCACAAAAGCAGTATCCTTCAGTAAGCTGTAGACTGATATAAAAATATAAGCATAGCTTAATCAACTATATTTTACCTATGCGCAGGTGACTAAATTCTACCAAGAATAAAGACGTTAACTTGAAGTGTAATCACCTACAAGTACAGGATGCAGTAGTATATACAGCACATGCTTGCCTGAAAAGAAACTAGATGCAAGTTGTCGTTCAGTGAGAAAGGAATATATATGGACATCTAGAATGAACCTTAGATATCACTTAACAAAATATTTTCATTTTAATTTTTTTCTCAATAATTTATTTTTATGTGCTTTGGTGTTTTGCCCATATATATGTCTGTGTGAAGGTGTCAGTTCTTGGAGTTACACAGTTGTGAGCTGCCATGTGGGTGCTGGGAATTGAACCTGGGTCCTCTGGAAGAGCAGCCAGTACTCTTAACAGCCGAGTCACCTCTCCAGCCCCTAAATTCATTTTTAATGACCTGAGGCCCTGAGATGTTAAAACTGACTCAAACCCTATTATATCAGACTACGTAGCAACTATAGTTAGCACTTAAGTCTCCAGATAGCCGGTTTCCCTACTGTACAGAAAGGGAGACCTAAGAGAGACTGTCACCTGAGCACAGACAGCACTGCCTCCCACTAGGTGCTACTCTGAGAATTCCAAGGACGCCATTGCTAACTGCTCACTGTAGAATGTATAAAACATAAGCCCTCAACAGTAGTTGTTTCTTTTCTATAATTTTTAATACCAGCAATTTTAGGATATATCTTTAAAGTTTCCAAGTCATATCCTGGCAATTACACAGCATTACTAATGATATGGGATTAAAAACAATCATTAAAATCCCACCACCTTTCATTTCTCGAGTGGGTACAAATTAGATAATACTTTTTTTTTGTTACCTAATACCATTCTCATACATAACTTAAGTCGCACGAAAGAATTAGTAAAGGTTAATTATTAAATCATCTTCCATTTTGTGGCACTGAACCTTAGAAACATTTTCCATGGGGAAAATCAGAGAGGAAGAACAGTTTCAAAAGGACCACCGAAGTGACTCTGAGTAAGAGCTCTTGCTGCCAAGTCTGCAACCCAAATTTAAACCCAAAACCCAAATAGAAAAAGGAGAGAACTGGCTCCTGCCAAGTTGTCCTCTGACCTCCATATACATGCTAATAAATACTTGAAAAAAGAAACCACCACCAAACCCCCAAATACTCGGAGAGGCGCTTGTCTCTTTCCAGTGCAGTGGCCCCATGGCAACACCAGCATTAAGAACAAGAGAGGAAAACAGGACAGCACCACATTTCAGACAGAATTTCAAAATCAGGCTTGCTTTGAAGTGAGAATGCTGGGATTCTTATTCCATTCTTTCAATATTTATTTATGTGAAAACGTGCATACATGTTTATACATGCACATGGTATTCTTGGGGGACAGAAAAAGGGTACTGGATCCCTTGGAGCTCCAGTTACAAGTAGTTGAGTGACTGAATGTGGGTGCTGGGAACTGAATTTCGGTCCTTTTTAAGATAACAACTGTTCTTAACCACTAAACCAACTCTCTAGCACCTTTATTCCATTTTAATTGCTAACCTGTTAACTACTCCAATTATTCCAAGCTTGACTGGAATAACCCTTCCCATCAATACATCCATGGCATCAGTACCCGCATCCATGAGATCAAGTTTGGTGATTACAGCTAGAGTTCTGCGTCCTGGTAAGTATAAAAAGGAGGGGGAAGAGAGATCCATTAAAAAAAATGAAAGAAAGAAAAGAAAAAAAAGCATTACATTTAATAAAGGAAAATCTTCATCTATAATTCTACCTAACACTTTGCCTCTTCCATCATTTTGGAAATATTTTCCTAATATTTGCTTCTAATACTTTATATGAAATTTAAATATGGCATACAATCTTAAAACTTGTTTTCATGAGTAATTTTTAAAAATAACTTTAAAATTATGTATATGTGGGTGTCTATGTATGTGCATGGAAAGAGGCCATAAGAGGGAGTTGGATCCTCTGGAGCTAGTGTAATAGACAGTTGTCAGCTGACTGATGTGGGTGCTGGGAACCAAACTCTGGTCCTTTGCAAGATTACCAAGTGCTCTTAACCACTGTGCCAACTCCCCAGCTCTGTAAGTAATTTCTTAGTAGTCCTTAGGTCAATATCTCTAAGCGTCTAAAATTTTGTTTAATATTTACTATTTTTGGTGTGTACTCTTGTCCCCCGCCCAACCCTTTGGCAGTGCTGGGCCGGGGGGGGGGGGGAACCCTAGGGCCTTGGATATGCTAAGCACTCACTGTATTAGTGAACCACACGACCAGACTCTAATTCTCTTCTTTCTGACAAGTACATACTACCTCAATCCTAACAATTCACTTCCCCACAATACTCTTTTACTAGGCAACAACCAAAACTGTCCTTCAGTTCTACCTCTGTATTCTTTCATTCACCATGACGCATCTGAGGGCGGTCCACACTGTAGCAGACATGAGCAGTTCACTGTTCAGCAGTGCTGTTTATTATATGGGTGTACTAAATGAGCTATTCATTCTTGATTTGAGAAATATTTGAGTTGCTTCTAGTTTGGGGAAAATATGAATAAAATCACCACAGATGTTTGTATACAAAGGTTTGTTTTTTAATGTTTATTTTGAAAATATTTTTTTATGTATAGTGTTCTGCCTGCATTTATTCCTGCAGGCCAGAAGAGGGCATGAGAACTCATAACAGATGGTAATAAGCCAACCATGTGGCTGCTGGGAATTGAACTCAGGACCTCTCAAAGAACAGCCAGTGTTCTTAACCTCTGAGCCATCTCTTCAGCCCTACAAAGGGTTCTTTAATTCATTTACTCATTAGGGGTGGAAGGAGTGGAAGGGTCATGTAAATACAACCGCAGGTACAGAGGTCAGAGGACAACTTTCACGAGTTTATTTCTCCTTTTACAATGTGATAGCTGAGGCCTCCAACTCAGATAGATCATCAGATCTGGTAGCAAGAGCCTGTACAGGCTAAACCATCACCTGCTAACCATCACCCGATAAACCATCACCTGCGCTAGCCATAACCCAACAAACCTTCACTTGCTAACAATCACCCACTAAAACCATCACCTGCTAAGCCCCTGATTTCTGAAACGGGATCTGAGTGGACATTAGCCCAGGCTAACCTTACTCTCTTGGATGCTGGTGTAACAGTGAGAGAGCATTCCAGGCTCCAGAGGTTTTCATATGAAAATTTAACATGGGATTGCTGATTGAAAGTTGTTTCCCATAGTTGGGCAGCGGTGCACACATTTAATCCCAGCACTTGGGAGCCAGATGCTAGCCTGATCTACATAATAAGACTCATGATAGTCAAGCTACACAAAGAAACCCTGTCTTGAAAAGCAAAAGACAAAAAAAGAGAAAGTTGTTCTCCTTTCCCAAAGTATATGCAACATTCTACACCAATATATATAACAATTCCAGCAGAGGCAGGTGCAACTTTGATTTTGTTTTGTTTGTTTGTTTTTCGAGACAGGGTTTCTCTGTGGTTTTGGAGCCTGTCCTGAAACTAGCTCTTGTAGACCAGGCTGGTCTC
>NW_004949175.1:376160-387717 GCF_000317375.1 Microtus ochrogaster | reverse complement strand
TGTAGACCAGGCTGGTCTCAAACTCACAGAGATCCACCTGCCTCTGCCTCCCGAGTGCTGGGATTAAAGGCGTGCGCCACCACCGCCCGGCCAGGTGCAACTTTGAATAGGCAGTTTTCAGTTATAACATTTTCTTTGGGCTGGAGAGATGGCTCAGCGGTTAAGAGCACTGGCTGCTCTTCTAGAGGACCTGAGTTTAATTCCCAGTATCCACATGGCAGCTCACAACTGTCTGTAACTCCAGTTCCAGGGCATCTGACCCTCACACCAATGAACATAAATAAAAATAAAATACTTTTTTTTTTTTTAAAAAAATTCTTTTTTGCTACAAACCTACAAAATCACCACTTACTGTCATCACACATTGTGTTATCCCCATTAAGAAGTTGCTTCTAAATTGCACCTAACTGCTTTTGTGTGTATGTGCATATATGCATGTGTATTTATGTGGAGTCCATACATGGGACATCTTCTTCAATTGCCTTCCATCCTATTCTTTGAGACAGGGTCTCTCATTGATGTTGGAACTCACCAACTGGCTAAAGTGGCAGAAGAGTAAGCTCTGGGGTCTGTCCTCCTTCCTTTTACCCCAGCACTGGGTTACTAAGGTGTTTCGATGTGCCTGGCTTCTAGGGATTTGTACTTGGGTCTTCATTCTTGCATTTCAAACACTTTTTCCAACTGAGTCATCTCTCTAGCACCACTTCTAAATTTTGATACCAATAAATGTATTTGATAGTAATATATACTATTGTAGGATACTAATATACATATTAATATTACATTATTTCTTTGTAATGTATTGCCAATTTAGATCATCTAACAAGTTCCAGGTCAGCCAGGCCTACACAGTAAGGCATTGCCTCCAAGAAAAAAAAGATTACTAGATTAAATATATGTCCATCTTATTGCTTGATTATTTTATTACTGTATTTATTTAGGGACAGGGCCTTATGTAGATCACCGTAGCTGACAATGACCCTTTCTTACACTTACTCCCAAGTGCTGGGATTTCAGGTATGCACCACCATACCTATTTATGAAAACTTTAATTAACAGTTGTTTAATTTTTATTTAAAATTATTTTTTTCAAAGCAGGGGAAAAACTGTAACACAGATGTTGATCTTCAAACATTTAGGTGAAAAAATGGTTTCCTTATGGGCCAATTATCCACTCACTACAAAGCTAGCATTTGATATAGACTGAGAGAAGCCTCTGTTATCCTAAGTATCACTGAGTTACAATCCGGGTAAAGAGTACCTTATAAAAAGAGATACCTTCAGGGACCCCTCTAGACTAAGTCTGTCTTGTGCTTTTATCTACAGAAAGGAGATTCTATAGTTATTTCTTGTATCATAATAATCTATACAATTATGACTTACATATTCTTTTTTTTTTTTTTTTTTTTAAATCAAGACAGGGTTTCTCTGTAGCTTTGGAGCCTGTCCTGGAACTTGCTCAGTAGACCAGGCTGGCCTCAAACTCAGAGATCTCTGCCTCCCAAGTGCTGGGATTAAAGGTATATGCCACCATTACCTGACAAGTTATGTATTCTTAAATGTTGGGTAATCAAAACCTGAAATTTCATTTTCACAAATAAAAAAACATTTTACAAACTAATTTAATGTTAAAATTATTGGATAGGTACTAAAAATATAGACCTTATAGGAAGTATTTTTGCCTACCCTTTACAGCAATCAAGTAACTGTTTTCTGTTCTAATGGCTGTTTAAAATTATGGGAAAAATAAAAAGCATTTTAAGATCTGTATTAACTGGAGAAATTCTTTTCAATAATATTCTTTGCTGAGGAAAGATTTACCATGGTAAGTCAAACATTCATTAAACAAAACCTCCGTCCTTACCATCTGGATCTACCTCTCTGGAAATCTTGAGTGCCTCTGATGTTGCCATATCTGTATTTGCAGCAGTGACAGCGAGGATGATGGAATTGGGATTACTGATGAACCGAAGAATGAGCTCTCTGATCTGAAGCTCAATATCCTTTGGCTGATCACCTACAGGTACCTAAACCAAACGAAGATGAGCAATAATCAAAATCAACTCAGCTATTTCCACAAATTTAATTCACAGAACACAAGTGTTTCTGTACGTATAAATAGCTAAAATAAATTAATAATATGCTATAGCGGTACCTGGGAATCTCGTAATGTGCAAAGCCTCAAAATGTAACTCTTCCAAATATAAAAAATTAACTACTTCATAAATCATATGTCAAGGACTACTGAGTATCAACTGCATACAGATGATCATTCATTCATTCATTCATTCATTCACTCACTATTTGTCAGGTGAATCCATTTATTCATTCCGTGTATGGTGACAGCATCTGGCACTCTTCTACATATTGGGTTAAGTGATAGCAATAAAATAAAGATATTCAAGTTCCTGCTTTCCTAGAGCATCTGTCTTAGTAATAAGAGGCAAATACTAAACAGACACAACAATTTGGCCCAAGAGGTAGATGGGGCAATCAAGAACACAGGCTGGGGAGTGATGCTTCTAAATTCTTGCTTTAAATGATGTTTTAAAACAGAATAATCAGGGCTACCTCAATTAGATAATAAAATTTAGATGACTACGCAGAAACTAAAGGTAAAGAGAAGTACATATAGATATCTGGGGAAAGAACATTCCATACTGAGTGAATAGTAAGAGCAGAAACCCAGAACAAAAGCAACTAGAGAAGAAAAATAGAGAAACCTAGTATGGGGCCTGCAGTCCCAGCATCTGGGAGTAGGAAGATAAGGAATTCAAGGTCAGCCTCAGTAGACAGACCACTAAAGGCCACCCTGAGATGGAGAAGTAAACTAATAGAGTAAGAGAATAACACAGGAGTACATATTTCCAGGAACTTAAGCTTGTACTCTCAGTACTCTCAGTAGAGAGAACCAGGAAGTCTCTGAAGAGATTTTAAGTCAAAAAATGACACAATCTAATTTTCACTTTAATAGAATACTGTGATTACTTAAAAGATAAGAACAGGGGCTGGACAGATGACTCAGTAAAGGGCACTGCTTTTCCAGAGGATCTAGGTTCAATTACTTGCACTCATATGGCAGCTCTCAACTGTCTGTAACTCCATCTCCAGGGGATCTGACCCCCTCACACAGATACACATATAGGTAAAACACTATAATGCACATAAAAATAAACAAGCGAGACCTATTATATGCCTTGTAATTTATGCTAATCCAAGTGAAATAACAATGGCTACCTCTGCTATGAATATGCAAAGAGGTAATAGAATTCTGGATATAGTTTAAAAATAAAGAATGCCCAGAGATTTGCTGAAAGAGAGATTTAAAAAAAGGTAAAGAAAACTTAAGGACGACTGTAAGGTTTTGGCTGACCAATCAGTACAATGTAATTGCCAAGTGCTTAGATGGACATGTACCTGGAAATAATCTGAATGCCAAAATATTCAAACTCATGCACTTAAAGCTATATACTATCAATCTAATTAGATTGTTTTGTGTACCTAAAGAGCACAAGAAATCTAAGAAAAGAGCTGTTCAGACTATGGTGGGACAGAAAGAAACCAGCAAGAAAGAGGAAAAAGGGGTGGTCAGAGAGACTGTAGATGGGATTCTAGACTATGATATACTGGAGCCAAGGTAAAGAAAGCATTTTAAGGAAAAATGAGGGCTTTCTGATATTAATAACTGCAAAATCAACTCATTATTTTCAGATTAGGTTAATGTTAAAAAGAAAACAAAACACTTTTCTTTAAACGAAAACATGAGCAACTGATATTCCTTACCTTGGTCATTCCTGGTAAATCCACAAGTGTCAGATTGACAACGTTGGGTGAGAAAACCTTAAGATGGATTGGCTCAGGGCTTACTCCCTAAAAATGAGTTTCAAATATATTACAATCAGAATTGAATTTCAATTAATGAAATGCTAAAGTAAACTACATTCAAGTACATAGACCTTAGATGCTTTAAAATATTTATTAAACTATGGTTCCTAAAATTTTTTCAGTAATAGAAGCATAATGAAACATGAATGAGAAGGCAGCCAATCATAAAAACAAGGATTATAATCCTATCCAACCCCATACCATTAATATATAAAATTTCTTCTCCCTAAATGACTTCACTTCCTTTTCTATATGCATAGGCCATCTTTTAAAAGACACGCTTAACAGAAGAACAGTGCATTTCATTTATCCAAAATGATGTCCCTGAGCTGATGGTGCTGAGCTGAGAGAGGAACAGGTAAGAAGTTATGCCCATGAATTTGATCTCAGATATCCGAACATCAAGTGGCAAAAGTGTACACACATAGTCAGAGTCTGCTCAGGCAAAAGTACCTCAATTTTCAGACCCCCGAGACAAAAAGCTATCCCTGACATAATCTAGTCCCATCGAGCTATACTATTGTCATAATCCAGGCTCAACCTGGTGTAGGGAATTTAGAAAGTGTGGTGGCAACAGTAGTGACTTCAAGGTACTAGCTTAGCGTCTGACAGTGAGCAAAACAGTCACTGAAAAGAGGCAAATATTTTCAACAGGTCAAAAAGCAGCTGCAAAAATGCATTTCTGTCAGGAAATGACTTCTGTTGTCACAGGACCTGGCAACAAATATATACTGGATATTACTAATGGCTCAGGACCACTTGTGAGATTTAAAGTTCCTCCAGATTACACAGAACAGCAATATAAACAAAAGGATTCACAATACAGGGTACAAAAATGATTTAAAGGAGAGCGATTGTGACATTAAAGGTATCTTAGAATACTTGATTTAAAATTCTCACATTCTTAGAAAGTAAATATTTTACTGTAATCAAGTACTATGTAATTAAGATCACACAATATAAATATTTTACATGTATGGAAGTTTTAAGGTGTATAAGTGTATGCATACATGTGTCTGATAAACTGTGTTAACTGTCAACTTGACAGAAACTAGAATCACCTGGGAAAAGGGCATGCCTGTAGAAGACTGTCTTTATCACTCTTGAATTGGAAAGACTCATCTGAATTGTGAGTGGTACCTCAGCTATATAAGTGGAAAAAGACAATTAAAAATTAGTATGTACCCATGCACTCAATGTTCTTTTCCGACTCTGAACATAATGTGACCAGCTGCTTCAAAAGCTTTTGCTGTTGTGACATCCCTGTCACGATGGACTGTATCTGGGAACTGCTAAATAAACCTTCTCCCTTACGTTGCCTTTGTTGGGGTATTCATCACAACAATAGAAAAGAAACTACGGCAGTGTGTGCTGCTGGAGATCTAACCCAGGACCTCCCCCAAACAAATGGCCTATCAATGAGCTATGTCCCTAGTTCTTGGTGTTTGTGAAACTATTTCTCTGTATAGCTAGCTCCTCCTGCCTCTAACTCCCCAATGCTGGGAATTCGGATATAAACCACCACAACTTACACAAAGATAATTATTCAGCTAAGTTTTTTTTATATGTTTGTAAAGTATTTTGTTTTTAAAGAAAGATTATGAATTATAAACAAAGTCTGGTAACACACTGATTTTTAATTCCCAGTTACTTAGAAAGATGAAACAGGTGGATCCCAAGTTCAAGACTAGCCTAGGTGAGTAATGTAGTGCGACACTGTCTCAGAAGGAAAAAAAGGCTTTAGGATACAGCTCAGTGGTAGAACGCTTACCTAGCATGTAGTAGGCCCCATATTCAACATCACTACTGTGGAGGGAAGGAGATTAAGACTTTGCAATGTGCTTATATATTATATACAGAAGATGTTCAGCAATATATTTACTTTTGTTTAAGTCTTCCAGGTCTTAAACAGTGCCTACCTTATTATTCCCTGAAATTCTTTCGGTTTCATTTTCAATTTCTTGTCGAATTTCATCAAAATCTGTGTAAAGCTAAAAATTGTTGAAACAAAAAGAATCATATTCTAAATAAGATCAGTTCTTAAGGGGTGGAGGCCAGATTTAAAGAATATATATGGATCTACTTCAGAAGACTAGTTCACAATTTCTCATGTATATATACATTTTTCTAAGATTTGTTTCAAAGTTGCCTGATCTTACAGTCCTTAAAAATCTCCGAATTGGAATGGATCAAGTCATATTAAACTGAGGCTAGAAATGTTACTGACAAATTTTATTTTAAAGTTTACAAAGTAAACAAATTTGGTTTTATTTCAAGAAAAACATCACCAGTAAGAAACTATATTCCCTACTATCCTACAAAAATGTTACTTTCTATATGTTATTTCTTTATATTCTTGAGTGATTACCTTGTTTTTGGTGTGAAGAAATTTACCCCATTCTTCTGCTTCAACTCCTAGAGAAAGAAAAATTCATTTCTTAGAGACTGGAAATTGGGTTTTATTGTTAGGAATTAAAAGCTAACACAATGAACTGCTTTTCACTAACAACAAAATACCAATTGTCTCAATTTTAAGACTGATAAATACATATTCGCATTTTTTAAAGCCCAGCATAGACTACAAAGGCAGGCCTAACTTCAAGTAGAGTTGCCTGCAAGTCCTCCCAGCATCTGAAATCTAGTTCTTACAAACTGTTTATTTCCTATTGGTTTGCGATTAGGATAACTGATCATTTCTTTCAACAATTTTATACATGAAAGCAGTTTATCCAACAAAAAATTTGAAGAACTATAGGAAGAAAAATTAAGAATCCCAAAGAATAATGCAAAAGCAAATCATATATAACAAATGTGTATATAACATTAAAGTTTAAAATATGCATGCAACATAAGAATGAAATAAGCTAATTTTCCCATTAAAAAAAATCTTTGTCTTTTATTTGGTTTTCTGTTGGCTATATATTAAGCTCTCAGTGACAGGGCATTAGCAGCTTGCAGTGCACACTGTCAAGGTGATTGCTCTCAAGGCCAATGAATGATATGAATAAAAACAGAAATACATATGTACTGTAAGGACTCAGCATCCTGCTAGTTTCTAGTCAATCTACTCCTCTTGACAGCTTACCCAAGCACAGCAATTCTACTCCCACCAAATTCAGAAGCTTAAAATAGCTTAATGATTTAAAATATTTAATGCATATGAGTCACCTGAAATAAGATATCCTCATAAACATTTATTTAGATCTTTGTTGGACTAAACATAAAACCAGATCCTACTTGAAGCTTAGGACCTTCTTCCAAGAAGGCTCTTTGAAGGAGCAGACTAATGGAGGTCATAGAACTCACAGAGGCAGTATCACATACCACAGGGCTATTTTTAATTTAATTAGCCATACAAAAGTTTCACTGTCTTCACGATTATGTTTTTGTAAAAATTAAGGTAAATTCACTACCAAAAAAGCCTGCATGTTAATGCAATGCCAAAACACTAAGAACCTCTAAAACCTGCAGTCAATGTGGACAGGCAAATAAAATGGAAGGAAAACAGATGCGCACAGCCTGGAAGGGTACATAAGCACACATGCACGCATTCTAGAAAGAAGGGCTAAGAACAAATGGATAAACCTTTAGAAAGGTGTCTTGAGTTTTTCCATGTAGCAGGGTCTGTAGTTAAAGAGAAATAGCACAAAGTAATTTTAGTGCTTATCCCTAAAACTTTAATTTCTAAAACACTTAAATGTGTAGAAACATGATTACATTTCAAATGCACATAAGGATTTAATTATTCAAAACTTAATAGAATTGTAGGAACAAATATATTTTTATGTACTATAAGCAAAGCATAGTGTAGGTAATGCTTTGATTTTTTTAAGGATTTTAGTAAACAAATTTTCATTATAATTATGTTATTGTTGCTAATTCTAAATGTATTAAAATTATTTTACTCTCAAAAAGTTTGCCTGAGCTATTTAAAAGCCTACTGCGGGAAAAGATAAAGTGTCTGGTTTAAAAGAGTGCAGGAGATATGAAAAGCACATCCTCTAAACCCTTCAAAATTAGTAAATAATGCAATTAGCCTATTTGCTAAAAATGACTGTTTCTGAGGGTATTTTCTTTGCGTTTGGCAAACACCACAAAACATTAAGTCTTTAAATTTATGAACTCAATCCAGCAGGATCTACTGTCACAATTCTCGCACTTCCTGCTAATTATATTCATTAAATACAAAGTATTTTAGCCAGTTTTTATAGACCTCAGGTTAAAAGTACTGTTTCATCTTACAATACTCTGCTCTTAACACCTTATTGATAACTGGGGCTCTCTTATGTATAAAACCTCAAGAAGTTTTTATAGCTTTTATACCTAGTATGAAAGGGAATTTTTTAATGTAAGAGATGTGTTTGTATGTGCAGAGCTAAAACAGCACTGACATCTGGAGGGAACCTGAACAGAAGAAGAGTAATCTTGGGAACTCGGGCCCATGGCAACAGTGGCACGGTTCATGCCTAATTCTGAAGCAACCTTCCTGTAAAGTCCACTGGACACAGAATCTGTGAGGCTGTACCTTTCATGACTTTAAACTAATAAAAAGTAAATAAAAGCAGGTTTGTAAAATAAAATAAAAAAAGAACCATATACAAAAAAGTCTTGGGTTTGTTTTTATCTTTTTGAGGGCTTTTTCCCCCTTTTCTTCACAACTATTTTCTCTCACTGTTCATGTTTTTTAAAACCAAACTGTATGTTGATCTGTTCCCCTGGCTCTTAATTTCCACAAGGCCAGAATGATTTGGTAAGCCTAGATTGCTTTTCCAAAGGAGAAAGTGGCATTGATAAGAAGGTAAGAATAGCCAGCAAGGTGGCTCAGGAGGTAAAGGCCTCTCTGGCAAGCCTAATTTCCAGAGTTTAATCCCCAGGACCCACTTGGTGGACGGAGATAACCAATTCCCCCCAGTTGTCCAATGACTGGGGCACACTTGCAAGAACAAACACATACCACACCTACACACATATTCACTCAGAAATAGAAATAATGGTTAAAAAGAGCTTTTTTTTTTTAAAAAAAAAAGCCAAGAATTATGGTAGAATAAGAATGAAATTCAATACTCAAATTCATATTTATTTTATACTCTAAAGTAGCTATCACTTCAAGGAAGGGTAGAACACAGTCTATATTTTTCTTTATATATAAGGAAATGCACATATGTAACAGGGTCTAAGCTCAGGAGTAATAGATTTGCAGATAAAAAAGTACAGTTTTACTGGCCTGCCCACACATCAACAAAACATGCTGGACACATAAGCAAAATGACACCAAGGAACTAACATGGCTAACTTGATTTGAGAAAACATGACGTCTACAAATGGTCTCTGATTGACAAACTGCCCTTTCAAAATGGCTGAGGGAAAAAAAGGTGACCTAGAGTCATATGCTTCCTGAAAGTCTTGGTTTAAGGTATTAGGTAATGTGTTTGATGGAATTGGTAAGGATAAAATTCAGAAAATTTTATTCTAGATATTTGAGGCTAAGCCACAGGTTCGTCAAGAATGATTAAACTCAAGGTTCAAACTTAAAATAACCTGGGCATAGTCGTGCATGTCTGTATTGAGAGGAAACTGCAAATAAGCCACCTGGTTACACAGTAAATTAGAAGTCAGTAAGGGCTATGTAGCAAGACTGTCTCAAAGTAAAATAAATAAAACAAAAAAACTTCAATAATAAACAATGAAATAAAAAATAAATACTAGTATATCAAGAAGATACCTAAGCCGGGTGGTGGTGGCGCACGCCTTTAATCCCAGCACTCGGGAGGCAGAGGCAGGCGGATCTCTGTGAGTTCAAGGCCATCCTGGTCTATAAGAGCTAGTTCCAGGACTGGAACCAAAAAAGCTACGGAGAAACCCTGTCTTGAAAATTTAAAAAAAAAAAAAACCCAAGATACCTAGCAATTAAAAAGTTTCCTATTTAGCTGACAGTCAACTATAAAATATACTTACTAATATCTATAAGCTCATTAACTTTCTTCAGTTATTTTGGAGTCCCTGTTTTCAAGTCATAGTAGATGCTCAAGACAGGTTTCTCCCCTACTTTAATAAAATTAGAGTCATCACTAACTACAATGTCTTCTATGACAAACGAAGGGGAGAAAACCAGAAGTCACGTAGCACCCACCTCGGGGCAGAAGATAAACAATGAGACTGCACTGAGGATAAGTCTCTCCAGCTGGTGCTCTGCACAAACACCGTGAGCAGGCAGAGCACATCCACAATGTGAGGACACAAGTCTATGTCAGACCCTGACCTAAAAAGAATCACTGGGTGTACTATTTTCAACCATTTCAAATCTCACTAATATGATTAATATGATGCATATATGTACCATAAACAATTTAAAATTTCTTAACAGAGAACATTTCTTAAAATACCTTAATTTTAAAAGATCCAGCTATATACAATCATGACAATATTCATACTCCGGTCTTACTATTCATATACTCTATTTAAAAACAAAAAACAAAAAAACCCATCAGGCCAGACAGTGGTGACACACACTTTTCATGCCAGCACTGAGGAGGCAGAGGCAGGTGGATCTCTGTGAGTTCGAGGCCAGCCTTGTCTACAGAGGGATTTCTAGGACAGCCAGGGCTACACAGAGAAACCCTGTCTCAAAAAAACAAAATAAAACAAAAAGAAAAGTACAAGTAGTACATGCTATAGAGGGGAACCTTACTATTTAAGAAGAATACAAATTAGTAATACTTTAAACGTTTAATCTCTTCTTACAGTTGGACATGACAGCACATCTGTAATGCAGGTACTTAGTAGATGCAGGAGGAGAGAGGATCTCAAGTTTGAAGTCATCCTTAAATTCTGAAGATAATTTAGACTATCCTGTCTCACAAAACCAAGAAATTTTCCTATAAGTAATAGATAGCCCTTCTCTTAGGACTAATGGAAAGTATAATCAAAATTAGTGAGCACATGATGAGCCCAAAAAATGGCAAGTAAAATAGGAACTTTTTTTACTTTAAGTAACTGATTTCTATTTAAAGACAGTTTACTAAGCTGAATTATTCAAAAGGGACTATTACCAAAAACTGTTCAGCATTTCCAATCAATAAAAATTGTTTTATATGAAAGATTAAAAGCACTCCACAAGATTTCTGATTTTGCTATAGCCACTATTTCCAATTTACTAGCCAACTTTTTACTTGAAATTTGTTATCTTAAAAATAGACAAAAACAGAATAACATTTTAAAACAATTCTTACTCCAGTTCTGAAATTTACCATTTTCTTCTCCAGTTGTTTTTCGTTTATCTTCTGGTGAGACGTGGACCAGCTGCAGAATGAGAGGTCTCCGAGTGACCACACCAGTCCCTCTGGGAAGAAGGTCTCTCCCCACGAGGCTCTCCAGCACTGAGCTCTTTCCACTGCTCTGAAAACAGAACACACAAGAGCAAAATGAATGAGCTTTCTAAACAGATTCTACTAACAAAGCAACACAAACAAGTTGAACAACTCAAATTCAGAGAAAACAAAAGCCCACACTTAAAATACATAAAAAACAGCCCCTCGCTCCAAATTATTCTACTTTTTTTTTGTTTGTTTTTTTGTTTTTCGAGACAGGGTTTCTCTGCGGCTTTGGAGCCTGTCCTGGAACTAGCTCTGTAGACCAGGCTGGTCTCGAACTCACAGAGATCCGCCTGCCTCTG
>NW_004949175.1:372597-376060 GCF_000317375.1 Microtus ochrogaster | reverse complement strand
CCCGAGTGCTGGGATTAAAGGCGTGCGCCACCAACGCCTGGCAATCAAATTATTCTACTTTTTGACACTCTCTTAAGCAAATCTTAAAGCCTATATGCTATAGGTACTAATAATACATAACTATTTCACTTTAAATGGGACATTATTAACTATATATATATATATGGTTTTTTTTTTGGTTTTTCGAGACAGGGTTTCTCTGTGATTAACTATATTTTTAATGCAGTGAGCAGGCATTAAATTCTCTGGTTAGTTTTTGTCAACTTGCCATAAGCCAAAAATGTTTGGAGGAAGAAACCTTAAAGGAGAAAATACTTCAATCTGATTGCCTATAGGCGAGTCTGTAGGCCATTCTCTTGATTAATTACTGATGGGGAGTGCACAGCATAGGCAGGTAGTCCTGGGCTGCATAAGAAAGCGTACTGAGTGAGCTACATACAGGGAGCAAGCCAGCAGGCAGTGTTCCCCCACCACTGCTGCCTCCGGTCCAGGCTCTAGCTTCCTGCCCTGACTTCTTTCAGTGAGGGAATATGACTTAACGTTGTAAGATTAGATAAACCCTTTCCTCCCTAAGTTGTGTTTTTCACAGCAATAGAAACCCTAACTAAGAGTTGATTCATGATCAGAATACTTGTAACCTGATATTACCCTCTCTATTGCTCTCCAATCCCCCTACTGAAGCAATGGTCCTTGTTTACTTTCCTAGTTTCTGATGTAACTACAGGTTATGTTACTCATAGCTGAAGATTTGGTGCTAGCCTTTCTAGAGAAAGTGGCATTTGTATTTCTAGGCCTGGGGTTACCTCACTTAAAAAAATGTACACACACACACACACACACACACACACACACATTTCTAGCCATTTACCTGCAAAGTTCATGATTTCATTTTTCTTTACAGCTAAATCCCACTCCACAGAATATATGTACCACAATTTCATTATCCATTCCTCAGTTGTACAATATGTAGATTGTTTTCCTTTCCTAAGTACTATGAATAAGGAGACAATAAACATGGCTGAACAAATACCTGTGGAGTATAATGTCGAGTCTGCTAGGCATATGCTAAGAAGTGGTATAGCTGGATCATATTGTAGGTTTATTTTTAGATTTTGAGAATTCTCCAAACTTATTTCCACAGTGGCTAAACCAGTGTGCAGTTTCACCAACAATGAACGAAGGACCCTTCAATCTTGTACCCCACTTTATTATTTGTTGTTATAATTCTGCTGAGCTTCCCTGTTCAACCTGGGTACCTTCCGGGTCCGGTTCTTTAAAAGACAAGCTCTGCCCACGCCCAGTTACCCCCTCCCACCAAGACAAGCTGAAAACTGATTTCAGTCTTTCCCTCCCCCTTTTTTCTCCCCCCTCCATAATCTCCTTACCCTTATACCCTTCCCAATACCCACTACATAAACTCTATACCCAAGCTCTCTCTGTATGGAGTATCTGTCTCCCACCAGCCATGGGACCTGCCAGGGTCGCACTGCCATAAATCTTTCAGCTGTTCCACTGATCTTTGCCACTCTGACTGGAGGTAAGATGAAATCTAAAAGTTGTTTTGATTTTCATTTCTCTAATTACTAGGGACAATGAACATTTTTCTAGTTTTTTTCAGTCATTTTTTTTTCTTTTAAGAACTCTCTATTCAGGTATCAGGTCCAATTTTAGAATAAATTTGTTTTTTGTTTTATTATTCTTTATATATTCTGGGTATTAATCCTCTGTCAGATGTATAGTTGGCAGAGTCTCTCCCAGAAGTGGGCTTTCTCTTCACCCACCTGACTGTTTCTTTAGCTGTGCAGAAGCTTTTTAGTTTCATGAGGTCCCACCTGTCAATTGTTGGCCTTAATTCTTGGGCAAAGGAGTCCCATTCAGGAAGTCCTTTCCTGCATCTCTATCATGTAGGGCACGGCCTAAGTTTTCTTCTAGCAGTTTCCGTGTTTTAGGTTCCAGGTTTAGGTCTTTGGTTCATTTGAAGTTAATTTTTGTGCAAGGTGATAGACATGGGTCTAATTTCATTTTTCTGTATGTGGAATCATTTTCCCAGCAACATATTTTGAAAATGTTTTCATTTTTCCAGCATATGTTGTTGGCGTCTTTGTTAAATACTAAGTGGCTGGAATTATGCTCATGTGTTTTTAATTTTGTCCCATTGGTGTAAATGTCTAGTTTTATGCCAATATTAAATTGTTTTTACTACTATGGCTCTGTAATATATATGTTAAGATTTGGGACTGCAATCCCTCCAACATTGTAGGGCTTTGTTATTTGTTTGTTTGTTTTGTTTGCTCAGGATTGTTTTAGTTACCTTGGGTCTTTGGTGGTTCTGTATGAATTTACGATAGTTTTATCTAGTTCTGCTAAGAATGAGATGAGGATTACACTGCGTCTATGAATAACTTTTGGTAGAATGGTCATTTTTGTTTGTTTGTTTTTCTAGACAGGGTTTCTCTATATAACAGTCCTGGCTGTCCTGGAAAGTGCTTTGTAGACCAGGCTGGCCTTGAACTCACTGAGATCCACCTGCCTCTGCCTCCCAAGTTCATTTTTACAATGTTAATTCTACTAAACCATTGAGTATGAGATATCTTTCATTTTTTAGTGTCTTTCTTTATTTCTTCAAAGGTTTAAAGTTTTCATTATAGAGGCCCTTAATTCCTTGGTTGGGTTTATAATTTGAGGCTCTTGTGTTCACGGCCTCCTTGGTATGTTTGTTGATGGTATACAGAAAAGCTGTTGATGAATACAAGCTAATTTTGTATCCTGCCATGTTGCTGAATTTGTTTATGGCTTCTAGAAGTTTTCTCAGAATTTTTGGAATGGCTAATCTACAGTATCATCTGCAAACAAGGATACTTTCATTTCTTTTTCCCTGCCTATATCCCTTTAATTTCTTTCTCTTGCCTTATTGTTCAACTAGTATTTGAGGCACAGTATTGAAAGGAGTGGACATAGTAGATATCCTTGTTCTGTTCCTGACTGTGGGATTGCTTCAAGTTTTTCTCCATTTAGAAGAAGTTGGCTGTAGTTTTTTCACATGTAGCTTTTATTGTGTTCCCTGTAGCCCTACATTCTCTAGGGCTTTTATCACAAAGGCATGTTGAATTTTCTCAAAGGTTATTTCTGTATCTTTTGAAGGTGATCATGTGATTTTTGTCTTTTTTGACTTTTTTGACTTGCAAGTGTTCACTATCCCTGCATTTCAGGGAAAATTATACACACACACACACACACACACACACACACACACACACACACACGTGTATGGTCTTTCCAAAGTATCTCTGCATCCTGTTTGCAATTATTTTATTGTATATTTTAGTATATGTTTCTCAGGAATATAACCTGCTGTTTTCTTTTTTTAATATTTATTTATTAATTATGTATACAATATTCTGTCTGTGTGTATGTCTGTAGGCCAGAAGAGGGCACCAGACCTCATTACAGATGGTTGTGAGCC
>NW_004949175.1:328577-372497 GCF_000317375.1 Microtus ochrogaster | reverse complement strand
CACCATGTGGTTGCCGGGAATTGAACTCAGGACCTTTGGAAGAGCAGGCAATGCTCTTAACCACTGAGCCATCTCTCCAGCCCCCAACCTGCCGTTTTCTTTTGCTGTTCAATCTTTATGTGGTTTGGGTGTTAGAGTGATACAAGCTTTGGAGGAGGAATTTGGGAGTTCTCCTCTGTTTCTATTGTTTTGAATAGTTTAAGAAATAAAACTATTGGCTGTATTGTTTTTGAAAGTCTGGTAGAATTCTGCTACAAATCCATCTGGCCCTAGTCCTGGCCTTAAAAAAAAGCTGGGAATTTTTTTTTATTACTATGTTAATCTCTTCACTTGTTATGGGCTGTTGACTTCTTAATGTCAGTGAACTCAATGAATCTAGAAAATCAACCCTTTCATTTAGATTTTATAGAGTGCAGGTTTTTTAAATATTTCCATAATACTCTGAATTTCTTTAGTGTCTGTTAGTGGTTAGTTGAGCTAAGGGTTGGTGAATTTTGTTCCTATTCACAAAGAACTAGCTTAGTTTGAATCTTTGTATTTTTTTTGCTTCAATTTCATTGACTTCAGCTCTGATTTTACTATTTCTTGCTTTTGAATGGGTTTAATTTGTTCTTGTTTTTATAATTTTTGTGTTGTATCATTAAGCCATTTATTTGCACTCCTGTTGTGGAATATTAAGATATGTAACATTTGTTTATGCTGTGAAATATTTACTTAATGATGGAAAGATGCATTGCATTCTTTTATGTTGCATTTATTTAACTCTGTGAAGCTGTGTTACTTTGCCTGTCTAAAACACCTGATTGGTTTAATAAAGAGCTAAATGGCCGATAGCCAGGCAGGAGAAGGGATAGGTGGGGGCTGGCAGGCAGAGAGAAGAAAAGGAGAAGAAATCTGGGAAGGAAAGATCGAAGGAAAGATCGAAGAGCGTGAGAAGAGGAGGACTCCAGAGATGAGCCACCTAGTTACACAGCGAGTCATGGACTAAGAAGTAAAGAAAGGTAAAAAGAAATAGAGAAAGATAAAAGCCCAGAGGCAAAAGATAGACGGGATAATTTAAGTTAAAAAAAAAAAAGCTGGCTAGAAATAAGGCAAACTAATGCTGGGCATTCATAAAAAAAAAGCCTCCTTGTATGTATTTATTTGGGAAATACACACTTTCCAAATAGGGCTACTTTCTGTTTGCCACAAGGTTGTTCTCGTTTCATTTTTATTTAGTTCTAGGAAGGTTTTTTTTTTTTTAATTTCTTTCTTGATTTCATCTTTGATTTAATTATCATTTAGAAAGTAGTACTTTAATCTCTATGAATCTGCTATTTACTAGAGTTTTTTTCCTGTAAATTTTAAGTTTTATTGCATTGTGTTCAGATAGGACACAAGGAGTGCTTTCAAACTTCTAAATTTTTATTTATTTGTTTTAGACTAAAGTAGACCAGCATGTGGTCTTCCATGTGCTTTCATGTGCTGCTGAGTAGAATATGTATTCTTTGGTGTTTGAATAGAATATTATGTTGATATCTTTAAAGTCCATTTGATGTATAATGTCAATTCTCACATTTCTACCTATTTCATACCCAGATGACTTGTCTACTGGAGAAACTGAGGTACTGAAGTCCTTTACTGTAAGTGGATTGATGCTACTCGTCCAGCAGCACACTATTTATTTATTTAATTTATTTATTATTTTAGTTTCTCAAGGCAGGATTTCTCTGTATAGTCGTGGCTGTCCTGGAACTCACTTATGCAGACCAGGCTGACCTTGAACTCATGGAGATCCACCTGCCTCTGCCTCCCCGAGAGCTGAGATTAAAGGCGTGTGCCTCGATTACTGGGGCCAGTAGTACATTTTTAATAAAATTGGGCATTTCTGAGTTTGATGCATATATCTTTAAGATAGTAGTTTCTTCTTGGATAACTGTTCCCTTGGTTAGAACGGGATGTCTCTCTTTATCTCTTCTGATTAATTTTAGTTTGAAGTCCCTTTTTGCTTTATTTTAGCTTATAGTTAAGGTACAGAATGAAGGGACGTTCAGACAGGAATTCAAGGCAGGAACTGAAGCAGAATCCATGCAGAAACACTGCTTACTGTCTTGCCTCTTGTGGCTTCTCAGCCCACTTATATAACCCAGGATCACCTGCCCAGGGATGGCACCATCGCCAATGAGTTGGGTCCTCCTACATCAATCATTAAGAAAATGTCCTACAGACTTTCCCAGATAATACGGGAAGTCCTTCTATCTATGTGTTGCTTTTATTGGCGAATGAATAAATGTGTTTTGGCCAGTGGCTTAGCAGAATAGGACAAGGCCGAAATTTCAAGCAGAAGAGGAGGAGAGAGTAAGAGGAGTCAGAGAGATGCCATGGAGCCGCCAGAGGGGAAAGACACGAACTGCCGGTTGGAACCTTGCCAGTAGGCCACAATCCTCGTGGTAAAATATGAAATAATGGAAATGAGGCTGGGCGGTGGTGGCGCACGCCTTTAATCCCAGCACTTGGGAGGCAGAGGCAGGTGGATCTCTGTGAGTTCGAGACCAGCCTGGTCTACAAGAGCTAGTTCCAGGACAGGCTCCAAAACCACAGAGAAACCCTGTCTCAAAAAACCAAAAAAAAAACCAAAAAAAAAAAAAAAAGAAATAATGGAAATGGATTAATTCTAGATGTAAGAGCTAGCTAGCAATACGGTTACGTGGTTGGCCAAGCAGTGACTTAAATAATATAGTTTTATGTGTGATTATTTCGGGAGTCTGGGCAACCGGGAAATGAACAAGCGGCCTCTTATTACACCCAGTGGCCAATTTTAGGTAAGTATATTCTCAATCCCTCTTTCCCTAGGTTTGTGTTGACAAAAAAACAAAACAAAAACCCAACACATGATTATTTAAATTGATGCAATCAGTATGGGTGTATATAGACTCCAGTAACTTATTAGCTCCTTAGACCTACTTCACTTAAGCTGCTACATTTAAGAGCATACAGATTTTAAGCGCTGTTAGGCTGTGCAAATAAGACTGAGTCAAATTACTTTCAGTTTGCTATGAACTTTGCTACTTCAATACATGGTCATTGAACTTTGCTACTTCAATACACGGTCATTAACAGTTTGCTTAAATTTGCATGCCTTCTGGCTCAAGGGCTTTCTCAGTTTTTCAAATGCAATGTTTTATGCTTACTAGTTTATAATAAGACTCTTTATTCATACCAATGTTTCACTTTTTGGGTGTGACTATGTTCCAAGTTTTTGATTTGAAATTTAGAATGCCACAAAACAGTTCCATGGATATTCTTCATATACTTGAACACAAGTTCAGCATTTATTACATTTGGGCTTTTGCACTGTACACACATTTCCTCTAGCTGTCCCATGTGAGTTAATCACAGGCATCAGGGCATCGAAGGGGACCCAGCAAGCACCATGGCAGACAGGGAAACAATTGGTGAGAACGAAAACTTTGTTTAGCCTGACTTAGTTGGTTTGGATCAAATTAGAAAGTCTAATGCCAGATGGTTTTACTGTCAGCATATTTAAATACAGTACAAGTTGGAAAACAGTTTCCAGGCAACAGTCATTTTAATTCCAGGTGCACAATAAAATATGAGGCATGATTACTTAGAAACTCCTATGCAATGTACATGTGGTCATGAAGACAGGTTCTATAGCTTAAAGGCCTAGGGCCTAGTGTGGTTCTGACTGACACAGCCAAAAAGAAATAGAGGAATTTCTAGATTGATCCAAATCACCAAAGTTAAACAAAGAGATCATCCACCTAAACAGACCCATAAGAAATGAGACAAAATGGCAAAACAAGCAACAAAATCCAAACACACAAGCCTAGATGAATCCTACCAGACTTTTAAAGATTTATAGTGAATACTTCTTAAATTATTAAAATAAAGGGGAAAAAAAAGAGAAGTACTTCTAACTCCGTAACGAAGCCAGTATCATCCTAATACCAAAACCTGGGAAAGCCACAACAAAGAAAGAAAACTACACATCAATATCCCTGATAAACATCAATTCAGAAATCTGGAATAAAATACTGGCAAGCCAAATACAAGCATACATTAAAAAAGAAAGAAAGAAAGAAAGATCCAACATGACAAAAATGGCTTTATCCAAGAGATTCAAGGAAAGTTCAACACACCCAAGTCAATAATTTAATAAAATAAATGAACCTAAAGACAAAAATCAATTATCATCTCAATAGATCCAGAAAAGGCTTTGTCAAAATCTAATATGCCCTTATGATCAAAGTCCTAGAAAAGACTGGAGGGAACATAATGAAGGCTATAGATGACAAACCCACAGCCAATATTAACTCTATATGGGAGCAGGGATCAAAGCAATCATACTGAAATCAGTAACCACTATTCCTATTCCAGAAAACACCAGTTTACGCAATATGGCAAGAGAAAAAATTAAAAATTATCCCTATCTGCAGATGATATACCATACATAAGAGACAAAAGTCCCTCCAGAATTTTTTTTAACAAGGTGACAGGATACAGAATCAACTTACAAAAACCAATCATTTGTCTACACACCAACAAATGCCATATGAAAGCACAGACATATCCCCATTCGCAACAGTCTCAAAAGAAAAATATCTAAGAAATAACCAAGTAAAAACGACTTATACAATGAAACCTTTAAGTCTCTAAAGATACTGAAGGCCCTAGAAAATAGAAACCTCCCAAGCTCATGTTATATAATTCACATAGAATTAATATTGCAAAATGACTATTATGCAAAAAAATAGATTCAATGCAATACCAATCAAAATCCCATCTTAGTTTTCACAGAAATAGAAAGAAAATATTATAAAATGTATATGAAACCACACAATATCCCAAATAATCAAAACAACCCTGAGCAAAATTTCTAGAGAGATGATCATTCCAAATTACAAAATATATTATAGAGCCTAAGTAATAAAAACATTATGGTAATGGAACAAAACAGACATGTAGACCAACAAAGAAAACAGATATAAGGACATGTAACTATAGCCATGCCATCTTCTGATATTTGACAAAGATGCAAAAACATAGACTGGAGAAAAAACAGCATCTTCAAGAAATGGTACTAAAAAACCTTGACATTCAAATGTAGAAAACCTTCTTTTCTTGTCTAGATTTGAAAATGTATGTAAAATTAGCTTCTTCAACAACTGGCCACATTAAGAGGTTGTTTTCTGCTGGTGGACTTATAACTACACCTCCAGAAAGTCTGTAGGACAGCTATGATACAAAAGCTCTAAAGGACAATGTTACAGCTGACATGCTCTGACAATAGGGCTTACTGCAACTCTTTCATCTCCACCTCCAAAATGACCAGATGTCATGGTCATTCTGTAGCTCCTTAAGAATTATATGGTAATGGCACTTACTGTGCTTTCAACTCAATCTGAGATAAGCTCTTTCACGGAAAATGTCTGTGCCAGTTTCAGCCCTTTTCACTAATAACTAACATTAGTTCATCCATGACACATTAACCAAGGCTGAGTCCATCACTTTTTAATTGAGACAGGGTCTCACTATGTACTCCTGGCTCGCCCTGAACTCAAGAGATCCTACTGCCGCTGCCTCCCGAGTGCTGGGATCAAAGATGTGTGCCACCATGCCCACTCATTCAACTTTTTAATCCATAAGTTTATATTTTTCATTACATACAATAGACTCCATAAAGAACTCTAGCAATTCAACAATAAAAGGACAACTCCAACAAGCACATTAACATGCTTTGGATTATTAGGCACTAAGGAAAGGCAAAGCCAACCTACAATGACACAGTGTGCACACATTATTAGGATGGTGTAAAGACAGATAAATACTGATGAGTCCTCCTATACTGTTAGTGACAATTTTAATTTAATTTTATTTGTTTGTTTTTCAAGACAGGGTTTCGCTGTAGTTTTAGAGCCTGGCCTGGAACTAACTCTTGTAGACCAGGCTAGCCTCAAACTCACAGAGATCTGCCTGCCTCTGCCTCCTAAGTGCTGGAATTAAAGGTGTGTGCCACCACTGCCCAGCTAGTGACAATTTTTAAATGGTGCAGCCACCGTAGACGTTTTATGGCCTATAGTTTCAATCCTAGCTACTCATGAAGAACTGAGAACTGACTGTACACAGAGCAACACTATTTAGAGCAACAGAAACAATCCAAGTGCCCATCAAGGGATGAATGAATAAACAAAAGGTCATTTATCCATATTCTGAAATATTATTTAACCTTTAGAAGGAATGAAATACTGGTACATACTACAAAAAAAAAACTATACTAAGTGAAAGAAGCCAGACATAAATTATCATACACTGTATTCTACTAACATACAATATTCAGAATAAGTAAATCTAGAGAATAAAGTAGAACAACATAAACAAAATAAAGGAGAACAACATGAAGAGAAATGGGGAGCAACTACTTAAGGACTAGAGTTTTCTTTTACAATACAATGTTTTGGAGACAGGTGGTATATATACATTAAGAATGTGCTAACTTGGGCTGGAGAAACAGCTCAGAGGTTAAGAGCATTGACTGCTCTTCCAAAGATCCTGAGTTCAAGTCCCAGAAACGACAAGTTGGCTCACAACGTCTATGAGATCCCCATGACCTCTTCTAACATTGTATATGTAATAAATAAACAGATCTTTAAAAAAAAAGATGTGCTAACTGCCACTGAACTGTCTTTACAATGATTAATTTGAGCACAGTTAGGTGAAACACCCCAGTAATCCCAAACGCAGGAGTCAAGAGGCAGATGTACAACCATAAAGTTCTAGGTCAGCCTGTACTAAACAGCAAGACCTTGTCTCAGAAACACAAAACAAAACAAAGCAAAACAACTTAAACATAATTGCTATTATTTGAACTAACAAATCTATTCCTAGAATCAAGGGAACTGAAGGCATTGTCCACACAAAGATTGGCAAACAAATATTTACAGCAAAATTATTTATACTAGCAAAAACATAGTAACAACCAGTGTCTTTCAAGGATATTCTATCTACACTAATACTACTACTAAATGTATACTACTAAAAGGCATGCTGTGGATAAATAAGCTACAGCAAATCTATAGAAGAGTATTATTCAACCAAAAGGGAGGGAGAGATCGAGAGAGAAAAAAACATGTTGAATTCTTTTATCTGAAATGCTTGGGTCAAAAGTGAAGCATTTCAGATTTGGGAGTCTTAGAATTGTAGAATATTGCATGTGTATATGAGGTATCTTACGAGATGAGATACAAATCTAGACACAGTTTATGTATGCTTCATGTTTATCAATACATTAATGTACCTGTAGTTTTCTTAAAGAGCTATGTTTATTTATATGTATATTGTATATGTTTATGAGTGATGCCATGTGTGCGGTAGCCGCTGAAGACAGAAAGAAGGTGCTGGGTCCTCTACAGCTGGAGTTATAGGCAGCTGTGAGACACCTGTTGTGTAAAAACAGCACTCTTAACCACTCTTAACTTGTGTCTATACTTTAACCACAATCTATTTGTCACAAGGCAAAGCATGGAATTTTATACTTGTGGCATCATGTCGGCACTAAAATTGTTGGATACTGGAGCACTTGAGACCGTTTTGCAGTAAAGATACTCAACTTACACTAATACATACCACGACAGGCATTCTGGGATAGTGAAACTAAACACAAAAGACTGTATCATAGAACTCTATTTATATGAAATGTCTACACCAGGCAAACCTATAGACAAAAGGTAGATTAATGCTTATCAGGATTTAGGGGGAAGGTAAGAAGAAAGAGTGGATCCTTAATGGGTAAAGGTTTCTTTATGGGACAATAAAGTTTCTAGTTTGCTTTATTCTGCTGTGATAAAAGACAATGACCAACAGCAACTTGAGGAGTAAAGGGCTTATTTCATGAAGATAAGTCAGAGCAGGAACTCAGAGCAGGTTCCTAAAGGCAGGAACTGAAGCAGAAACCATGGAAGGAAACTGCATACTGGTTTGTTCAGCACAGCTCACTCAGCTTGCTTTTTTTATAGAACACAGGACCACCTGCCCAGGAGCAGTATTACCTACAATGGGCTGGGACTTCCCACAGAATTATTTAATCAAAAAAATGCCCCAAAGACTCACTTCTGGTCCAATCTGATAGCAGTATTTTCTCCGTTGTGGCTCACTCTTCCTGAATGACTTCAGCTTATGTCAAGAAACTAGCCAGCACAGCAAAGTTAGGAATAAAAGTAGCACTAACTTCACAACTCTGTCCGTGTCTACTCTAAAGTCACCAAATGTGCACTTCACTATGACTTTATGGTGTGTAAATATTTCAGTTTTCTAAAGGCCAAACTTCTCTTTTTCTTTTCTTTTTTTTGAGACAGGGTTTCTCTGTGTGACAGCCCTGGCTGACCCAGAACTCATTCTGTAGACCAGGCTGGCTTCGAACTCAGAGATCCACCTGCCTCTCCCCAAGTGCTAGAATTAACAGTATATCTCACCAATGCCTGGCTAAATGTTAAACTTTTTAAAGTTAGTTTACAAACTGGTTGAGAAAATCCTTTCAGATGTGTCCCAATCACTGAAGGAGTGCTGAAATGACTGAAATGAAAGGCAGAGGAAATGCACCACAAGCTACACTAAGCCACAGCCTCGGGCTGATGCCATCTGCACTGGAATGTCAGCACGAAACGGTGGAGGTCTGGATTATACACCTACAGGGTTGCTCTTCCTGATTCTCAGCTTTAAAAATAGTGATTAAATGTCCCACATTGAGACACAGAACTTGTTTTAAATCTTACCTTCTTCTCTGCCTGCAAAATACAACATCGTCTAAAAAGTATCAATCTTTTCTCTCCCCATTTGCTTTTCTTTCCATGCAGACTATCTCAGAAATCAGAAAGTATTAGCTAAGTAATAAAGAATAAGTGGCTGGTACCTCTAAACACAATTCCCTCTCCCCAACTCCTTTAACTCCTAACCCAAGGGAGTCAGGAGTTAAAATTATGTGCTCAACATAAGCAGTCAAGACCCGGTGTGCTTATAAGTTGACAAAGGCTGCCAAGAATGCTACCCAGGTCTACCTGTGGTGGCACAGGCCTTCTATCCCAATACTCAGGAGGCAGAGGCAGGCGGATCTCTGAGTGGAAGGCTAGAGTGGTCTACATGGTGAGTTCTAGGCCAGCTGGAGCTATATAGTAAAATCCGTTCTCAAAATAAACAAGAAAAGAAAGAAAAGAAAATGAATGTCACCCAAATCAGTATTATTGAATGGCACTGTGCTCGTAAACTCAGAAAACCCCAAATTATTCTTTTTCCAATACTATGTGTTTTAAAATTCAAAAATTCACTAATAACTTTTCAGTTTAGAATACATGAACCAGATTTTATCAGAATTTCATGTCACCTTGCTCACTTCAGATTTATAAAATCAAAACATCTAGGAATAGGATCCAGGAAATTTGTTTTCAAAATGATTTTTCATACACTTATTTGAGAATCACTCAACAGAAGGGAACCGGCAGGAATTTAATTGAAAAGACAGAGGTTCTTCCTGTCTTTACAAAAACAGAAAATAGAGTCTTGCTATGGATGTGCATGTCTGGAACTCACTCACTGTACTACTCCATTAAATAAGAATATGAACTATGTGCTTTATTGTTCTATATCATTGGAATAAAAATGGGAAAGATGATTTAGTGCTAAAGTTTCTAAACTCTACTTCTTTTGTACCTGAATAAAAAAAGAACAAAAATTTAGATACTAAGGAACTGGACAGAGGGTGAAAAAAAAAACTGTCAAGTCAAAAATTGATCCTTTGAAAATTTCTAATATTAACACAGAGAAGCGGCGTGTAAGTATCACCCCTGGGATGAATCCCCAAGGCTCTGGCCCATCTACTGAAGAAACGCCATCTTGATATTAAATTCTTTAAACTGATTCACCATTTCCCTGATTATTTACTGATTCATAGTGAAAGTGAATTAGAAAATCTCTTTAGAGTCCACGTGAAGTTTCTGCTCTGAAGATACATAACAATTCTCAATTAGCATGAAAAAATTAACTATGTCATGTTTTCTAATTTTATTTACAAAAACTACTTAAAAAAAATAAAAAAAGTTCCACTCTCTCAGGGCTTTAGAGATGCCTCAGCGGTTAAGAGCACTTGTTGCTCTTGCAGAAGACCCAAGTTCAGTTCCCAGCATGCATAGGGCAGCTCACAGCCATTTGCATCGCCAGTTCCAGGGGGATCAGGTGCCTCCTCAGGCTTCCAGAGAGCAAGCATGAGATGACAACACACATGCAGACAAACCATACGCGTAACATTAAAAAAACAAAAACAAAAACAAACTTAGAAATAAACAGAGGGAGGGGAAACCGATGCCGGCATGTAAAATAAGTATCTCATTACAATGAGCAATACCGTATCATTGAAAATCTTTAGAGACCTACTAAATGGTCTCAGTAAGAACAAAAATATTGTTTGTGGTATACTCAAAGACTGAACTGCTATCCTCAAATGGTAAAGCTGGAATACGCAGACATGACTGACAGAATAGAATCTATACTAACCCTGTAAAGAGACCAAGCAAATGGTCCAAAAATTATCTCTACTGCTTTAACCATTTAAAGCCCAAATAAATAATAATAAGCTGCAGGAGTGTTTGAAGTGTATGGATATCCTCTGATCTATTTCCTATCGTAATATTTACGCACTTTCCCTAACAATGCAACCCATGGAATATGGAGAAATCATCGCCTCAGAAGAGAACACTATTAACCAACGGAAGCACTTAAAAATCTGTATTATTAAGAGGTTGGAGAGATGGCCTGAGGTTAAAAGCAAAGGCTGCTCTTCCAGAAGACCCGGGTTCAATTCCCAGAACACACAAGGCAGCTTCGTAACCGTCTGCAACACCAGGCGAAACGTTCACACACATAAAATTAAAAAAATAAAAAAATAAAGAAATCTGGGAGTGGTGGCTTGTTCGTCAAGGGAGCTGCGGCAGCTGGACTGCACGTTTCAGCCAATTCAGGCTACATGGTGAATTCTTAGCCACCTTGAAATACAGAGTAGGACCTGTCCTTACTCCCCCACCCCAAAGTTCTGTTATTACTTTTCAGCCCAAAACAAGCGGTTAAAAAAAGGGGGGGGGGTGGTAAGAGACAGAGAATATCTCACATATCTCCGTTACTCTAGATATTTATTTCTTCATCACTCTTTTCACGTAAAAAACAAAATACTGGCTCATCTACAGTACCCCACGTGAAAAGGCCAGAGAATCTTATGCCAAATTTGGGTCACAGCCACAAAACTATAAACACCAAAGTCATGGAGACAAACTTGGTGCTGCTGCCTAACCTCAGAACTCCAACTCCACACGGGATTGTCTTTAATCTTGCGACGCTGCAACGCTCCGGGGCCGCCGACTAGCTTGCTACCCCTAGGCTCCACGGTGAGCCCTGAGCCGACCGCGTCCTCAGCCGCCGGAAGGAAGCGACCGCCGCTCACACGCCCGCCCGCCCGCGTCCCCCGAGTGCCCTTGGGCCAAGCCGCGCCCGGCCGCAGGCTGCAGGGCCACTCGGCCCGCTGAACGCCCGAGACCCGAGGGGAGCACCGGGCGGCCGGGCGGCCTCCTTCCCGCGGACACCCGCAGGCCCTCGGCCCGGCCAGGCCTCGCCATCGCGGCCTCACCTCACCTGCGTTCCCACCACGACGATCTGCGGCAGCTGGATGATGTCGGCGCCCACCGTGTTGAAGACGTCCTGCAGCTTATTGATGACCGGGATTAGCGCCTCCATGGCTCGGAAAACACGGCACCCCGACCCAGCAGGCCACTGCAATGAATGGGGACGCGGCCCACGGCCCCGCTTGCTTCCTCTTCTCCTCCGCCCTCTCCTCGGGAGCCCGCACCCATTGGGCCGGGCCGCCGCCTCCCAGCCCGCTCCCGGCAGGCCACGCGTCACGCCGGAGGTGGGGCGCAACGTCTGCCGGGAGATGTAGTTCGGGCTAAGTGGAACGCGGAGGCCTATTCTAGAAGCTTTCAGCTTTCGACCTTCTGGAGCAAGGAGAAGGAGGCTGTGACAACGAATTTGTGTCTACTCTAGCCAAAACACTAGGGAACAGCTGGAAGCATAATGGTTGTTAAAGTATTAAGTATGAATATGCCTCCGGGAGTCGGGGCACACATCTGTAACCCCGCCCTGGGATACTTAGGCAAGCGGATCACTAAGTCTGCACTACATAGTGAAATCCTGTTTCTAAAAAAAAGAAAATATGAGAATCTCTTGATTAACCAATGTCATTTCCTTATGAGAACACTTTATGAGGAACAATCAAGGACATTTTAGGAGAGTAAAATCACTTACCTTAGTCCTAGCCTAGTGTAGCCACTAGAGGTCCCCATAGAACGTGTTTCTGGGAGTTGGCAGCCAACACAAGGCTGAGAGGGTTGGTGGGAAAGAGCGAAGATGGGTCTGTACTCAAAGGTACCCCAGGAAATGGAGGTGGGGTGGGAGGAGGGGCTCCTGGAGGTAGGCTGTAATGGGGTGAAGAATAAGTCTGGAGAGGCAGGAATAAAAGGCCTGGGTCCTCACCAAGAGGTAGAATCCCCAGACAGTAGAGGTGGGGTGGGAGGGAAGGGTTCCGCTCCTGCAAGCAGGCTGCTTTGAGCTAAGAGTAGGGCTGGAGAGATCATAATGGAGATTAAGAAGCAAATAAAAAAATATTTTTAAATAGGTATGTAACTTAAAACAAAAAGTGTTAGCCCACTAATCCTTAGTCTAATACTAATACCAATCAATATCCCTAACCCGGACTGTCATCAATATATTAGGCTTCATATCATTGAAATCACCTAACTCTTCCTCTCCCCACAGCAATCAAAGGCTCCTCAGCTAGGGGTGAGACTTCGTGCTGTCTTCCTTCCTCCGTGCTTAAGTCTTTACAGGTCTTGTACAGACTGTCACAATCTCTGTTAGTTCATGTGTTCATCAGATGAGCTGCATCTGGAAAGCACTGTTTTCCTGAAGCCATCCACTACCTCTGGCTCCTTTGATCTCTCTGCCCCTCTTCCACACAGATCTTTGAGCCTCCTTGCAGAGATGGTTGTCATATAGATGTCCCATTTAGAGCTGGACACTCCTATTCTCTTCATGTTGACAAACTGAGTTTGTGTTTCTTGTCATTGTTCTTCTTAAAAAATAATAAAAGGGGGGCGGCGGGTGTTCTTCTTAGACACGGGGCACAGGACAGACACGCACGGCGGAACAAACACAGTCACGACACGGCGGCTCCCACGTGGGTCCACTTTAATGGGGGAGGGAAACACAAAAGGGCGAAGGATGTGGGACACACGAGGAAAAGGCAGGACGAGAGAGGGGCCTCGTGTGGCCCTGCCTTTTAACGGGAGGCCCAAGGCAATCTGGGAAGAATATCCCACACCTGCGCGCAGGTGTGCGCACAGGCAACCATAGTCCAGGGGGAGTCTGGGAGTTGTAGTTTTCCAAAAGAACAACAGTCATCCACTGCAAGAAGGACATTGATGAAGGCTGACCAACCTATGACTATAGCAATGTCATCATTAGGAGAACCACAATAGTAGGTTTTCCTCTAAGGTCCCAAGACAGATCTAGCCACAAGTTATTGGCCTAATTGACAGTATCAGGTATGGATTCTATCTCCTGGAGTGGCCCTTAAATCTAATAAAAGAGTGGTTGGTTGGTTGGTTATTTCCACGATGTTTGTGCCACTTTAGCACCAGAGAGTACTTCTTGCCAAGCAGGTTATTATTATAGCTCATAAGATTCACAGCTGGGTGAGAGTAATGATTACTTTTCTCCTTTAATGGCAAGAATAGCACCTCCCAGCACTATAAACACTGGCCAATAAAGACCAAGCTTCCAAATGTTCTATGTCTCAAATATGTGGTGTTTTTAGTAAAAGGGTCTTATGATCATGTTCTGGAAGATAAGCACTGACAATAGCCTGTAATGTTTGGGGGCCTCTAGGACTCCACTACCCAATAGATCAAAAAGAGTAACCCATTCCTGGTATTGGAATTTTATGTGATAGCACACCGAGTCTAGTATTGTCCACCACTTAAAGGGTAACTACATTTATACCTTTATATATGTATATCTTATTTTAGTTTTGAGGCAGGGTTTCTCTGTTTATAGCCCTGGCTGCCCTGGAACTTGCTCTGTAGATCAGGTTAGCTTTGAACTCACAAAGATCACCTGCCTCTGCCTCCCTAGTGCTGGGATTAAAGGCATGTGTCACTACTGCCCAGCATATCTATCTATCTATCTATCTATCTATCTATCTATCTATCTATCTATCTATCCATCCATCTATATTATACATATATATATATGTATTTGTATATCTCTTAGAAGAATTATACAGTACTAGGTTTCCATATGGCTTTTTCTCAACTAGCCTTTATGTCCCCAAATCCCTCCTCTGTCCTACCCTCCTATCCCCCACTCAATTATATTCCACCGTGTAAATGTTTCATTTTCCATTCATCAATTGATGGACATCTAAGATGTTTCCATTTTTTGTCTATAAAACAACAATGATTGTGGATTAACAGGTGTCTCTGTAGTTAGAGTCATTTGGGTACATGTCCAAGATTGGTACAACTGGATCATACTTGTTTCTAGGTGTTTGAGGAAACCCCACATTAAATGATTCCCATAGTGGCTACACCAGTGCACACTGCCACCAGCAGTCCCCTTTCCCAAATTCTTGTCAGCATCTGAGGCTACTTGTTTTTTTGATTTCTTCCCTTCCTTCTCTCCTTTCTTTCCCTTCCATTTTTCTGCCTGTCTTTTAGTAAATGAGGTCCATTTTTTTTTTGTTTTTTCAAGACAGGGTTTCTCTGTGGTTTTGGAACCTGTTCTGGAACTAGCTCTTGTAGACCAGGCTGGTCTCGAACTCACAGAGATCCGCCTGCCTCTGCCTCCCGAGTGCTGGGATTAAAGGCGTGTGCCACCACCGCCCGGCCTAATGAGGTCCATTTTTAAACATTAGGTCAGAGTCTTTTTAGAAAATACTTTTTTATTTTATGTGTATGTTTTACTTGAATTATGTATGTGCACCATACTCATGAATGATACCTCAGAGGTCAGAAAAGCGTTTTGGGTCCCATAGAATGGGAGTCATATACAGTTGTGAAGCATCATTAGGGTGCTGGGAACCAAACATGGATCTTCTGCAATAGCAACAAGTGTTCTTAAAGCTAAGCAACATCTAGCCCCATTCCTTACCTTGGACATATTGATGGGAGTAAGATGAATAGCAAAAAATTTTACTTCACATTTCCCTGATGGCTAAAATTGTCATTTATGTTTCATTTTTTAGTTACATGCCAGAAACCAGAGGCCTTGAACCAAACCAATGACTCATGGCGATGAACATTTACAAGTAAAACCGACTGGACCAAAGGACATACTTCATGACACACCATGGCTCCCAGTACCACTAGGATGAATGAAGAGGTGGTGGAGAGACAGGAAAGGAGAGAAGATGTTTTTGTTTGTTTGTTTGCTTGTTTTTATTTTCTTTTGGGGGATGCTGCAGGAGGAGGAGAGGATAAGGAGGGACTTGGAAGTGGGTAGAATTAGGGTGCATGATGTGAAATTCCCAAAAAATCAATAAAGAAATTACATTAAATTTAAAAAAATCCTGAAGCACTAAAAGTGTTTAAGGGAATATAGGCAGTACCCTATATGATACTGATATAGGAAAATCTTCCTGAGTAGGGCTCCATTTGTCCAAGAATTAAGGCCAACAACTGACAAGTGGGATTTTGTTCAACTAAAAACCTTCTGCATAGTTAAAGAGACAACCAGGTGACAAGGAAGCCCACAGCATGGAGACAACTTTGCCAGCTATACAACTGACAGATGAATATCCAGAATATAGTAAGAGCTCAAAAAAACAGAGAATAAAAACCCAACTCATTTGAAAAATGGAACTAGGACATGAACAGATAGTTCTCAAAAGAAAAAAATAAATGACTAAGAAATATCTTTTTAAAAAAGGTTCACTGGCTCTAGCAATTATGGAATTATTAATTAAAATAACTTGTCCAGCTAGAATGGCAAGGCTTAACACAACAACTGACAGTAAATCGTGGAGGAGGTGTGGGGAAAGGAGAACCCTTTACTGTGGTGGGATTGTGAACTGGTGCAGCCACTATCAACATCAGAGTGGAGAATTCTCAAAAAGCTAAAAACAAATCTACCATATGATCCAGTGTACAGCTCCTTGGCATATACCCAAAAGACTTGATAGTCTACTTCACAAGTACTTGTTCAGCCATGTTCACTGCTGCTGTATCCAATAACTAGTAAATGGAAACAGCCTAAATGCCTTCAACCAATGGCTGGATAATGAAAATGTCGTACATGCACTATGGAGTACTATTCAGCTGTAAAAAGAATGAAATAATTAATTTTTAGATAAATTGATGAAACTAGAAAAGATCATTTGAGTGAGGTATCTCAGACCCAGAAAGACAAAAGCTGAATATGCTTTTACATCAGAGGCTCCTAGCTCCAAATCTTCATATGTTACTGGATTTCTTGCAGTAACTGCAGAAGCCAGGAAAGAAAAAAAAAGGCACATTAATAAGGCCAAGTGGACAGCACAGCAATAGAAGGGGAAATGGCAGGGTAAAAGTGATCTGATTGGGCAAATGGGGAGTGAACAGGATAGAAATATATACAGAAAAAGGGAGGAGAAGGGTAAAGCAACAATAAGGATGTCTGAAAAAGTCATAAGCAATCATGTCATTAACTATCTAAAATTCAAACCTATAATACATGTAAGTCTGTATATAAATATACATGTATAGTTTTAATAAAATTTTATCATCTAGCTGGGTGATGGTGGCACACGCCTTTATTTCTAGCACTCAGGAGGCAGAGTCAGGCAGATCTTTGTGAGTTCGAGACAGCCTGGTCTACAAGAGCTATTTCCAGGACAGGCTCCAAAGCTATAGAGACCCTGTCTCGAAAAATTTTTAAAAAAATAAAAAAAATTATCATCTAGGCTAATGATGCTCCCTCCAAGAGTCAAAGACCACATTACAAAAACCTCAATATTGTACATAAGAAGCTGTATTTTGAATTGTTG
The DNA here is from genome assembly GCF_000317375.1 of Microtus ochrogaster. NCBI lineage: Eukaryota > Metazoa > Chordata > Mammalia > Rodentia > Cricetidae > Microtus > Microtus ochrogaster. The sequence goes on along the minus strand of NW_004949175.1, from coordinate 355,381 downwards.
GTGGGTTGTCCAAGAGACTCCCAAACATACAGACCATTGCTGCTGTCTTTGGTTATACCCAGAGTTATACGGCAACATTTCTCAATCTGTTGGTTGCAACCCCCCAAGGAATTGCCTATCAGATATACTGCATATTAGATATTTACATTATGATGAATAACAGTAGCAAAACTACACTTATGTTTGTTTTTTTTTTTTTTTGAGACAGGGTTTCTCTGTGGTTTTGGAGCCTGTCTTGGAACTAGCTCTTGTAGACCAGGCTGGTCTCGAACTCACAGAGATCTGCCTGCCTCTGCCTCCCGAGTGCTGGGATTAAAGGCGTGCGCCACCACCGCCCAGCCAAAACTACACTTATGAAGTAGCAGTGAAATTATTTTGTTGTTGAGGACCATCACGACATGTATTAAAGGGTCACAGCATATGGAAGATTGAGAACCACTGGTGTGAGGTAAGTCCCTATTACTGAAGTACCATGAACTTCAGATGCAAGACCCAACTGCCTTTAACTTGGAACTGATCTGAATGATTCAAGGTACCAGAAGGCATCATTAAGCTTACAAAGGAGGGAAACAACCAATAAGTTCTACTCAGCTATTATGTCTATGAACCACAACAATGACCAGCATGACACAATAAACCTAAGCATGCACTAGTGGCACACATACCTTGGTGGTTACCAATAGCTCTCTAATTGGACTTAAGACTCACAACAAGACAGAAACCATGTCATGTGCTAGAAACCTAACCAACCACTCAGGGCTACTGAAGTCATGGATCTGGATGGAGAACCTACAACCACTGCTTTAATAAACCAACATAATTCTTAACTCTACTTTAAATATCTGTCCTTATAGCCACAGATAAGTGTAGTCCTCACCTCTCATCAAGGAAACTTCTTTTTGTAATAGAAATTATTAGGGAAAACCACACCCAATAAAAACGCAGAGCTGTGGAGTCCAATTAATATATGTTTAATATATAAAACAACTCCTGCACCTAAGACTCAGGGAACAATGCAGACTAGAGAGAGCAGAAAGAGAGGAGTGTGCTGTGAGACAAGGCTCCTAGCAATGCCACAAGCTACACTCATGAAGTAGTAACATGAGCAGAATAAGGACAACAATATTTAGCCAAAGTTGAAGGAGGAAAGATGGGAAGGCCTCAATCCTACAGAAAGCACTATAGGCAAGTAAAGAACTCTGAGAGTGGAAGAAATGTCTTCTCCAGGGAAGAGCACATCAATCAGTCATCCAATACCAAATGGTAGTCCTGAAAACATAAGCCCAATTATTATATAGACTTAGCAGACTGTAGTTAGGAATATGCATATATATGATATGTGTGTATGTATTGTTTATGTTTGTGTGTATGTATATCTCAGAAGTCATAGGGAGCAAATAAACAATAGAGATCTGATAAGATGCTACAAAATGAACAAAGTGACAGGAATTACTACACAACGTATGATAATGTTATAATTATCACAATAATTATAGTGATAACTGAATATAAAAAAGACTAATACAATAAATAAGAAAGTAATGTCCATCTTTTGGCTACCCCTAGAAACATACTCAAACACCAGTAATAGAAACTTCCTTAGGGTAAAAGCCTGGAGAAAGATATTCTAAACAAATAGATCTAAGAAACAAGAAGGTGTAGCTATTCTAATATCAGGAAGATAAATCTGAAAGAAAATCTAATTAAAAGAGATAAGGAGGGACACTTCATACTTATTATAGAAAAAATGTCTAGCAACAAGATATTTTTATTGTAAACACATATATACCAAACATGGGCACTCAGCTTCATAAAAGAAACACTATTAGACCTAAAACTACAGATTGACCCTACACAGTCATAGTGGGTGTATTATTCTGCATTCTCTAAATGAACAGAACTGAAAAATGAAAGCATATGTATATGAGGTTTATTAGACTGACTTAAAGGATGTAGTCTGCATCATCCAACAATAACTGTCTCACATGGGAGAAACCAAAAACACAATGGTTTCCCAACTCATGACTCTGAATCGCTCTGCAGTCCCAATCTGGCATTTAGAGAACACCTCAGAGATTTCACCAGAAAATTCCTACAACTGACAAACATTCAGTAAAGTAGAAGGGTACAAAATTAACACACAAAAATTAGTAGCCTTCCTATATTCCAAAGACAAACAGGGAAAGAAGTCAGGGGAAAAAACTAGCAAATTTCCTCCCACAAGGCCACACCCACTTCAACAAGGCCACACCTCCTAATCCTTCCAAATAGTGCCACTCCCTAAGCATTTAAATAAATGAACCTGAGTCTCTAGGCCCTAGCTTCTGGGTCAAAACCCTGACCCCTTCCCTACCTACCTCAGTTTCACTAGCCAGCCAGCAGACAAGCCTCCTGCAGGTAGGCTGCTCCACCCCCATCAATTGGACCCTGTAACCTACAAGTCCCACTCCACCCCCAAACCCATCCATCCCATGCTACCTCAGAGGATCTCTGATACACAAACTGTAACTGCACAGAGCACAGCAAGAGGTGAGTGAGAAGCTCCCCAGCAGGACAGTCCAATCTCTAGGCCCTGGGGCAAAACTCTGAGCCCCTCCCCAAGCTGCCTCAGTTACACTAGTTGGCCAGCTGGCAAGCCTCCTGCAAGTAGGCTGCTCCAACCCCCCACCCCCATCAATTGGACCCTGTAACCTGCAAGTCCCACTCCACCCCCAAAGCCACCCATCCCTGGAGACCTCAGTGGTTCCCTGAGACACAGACAGCAACTGCAATGATTGGTCCAAGGAAGGATCCCAGAGACAAAGAAATTGACTGCAAGGATTGCACCAAGAGGCAAAGACACTGCCTGCACCAATTGGAGAAAGGGATGGGTAGGCACCAATACGAGAATACATTCAACAATCTAAAAAGCAGCACGGCAACATCAGAACCCAGTGGTAATACAATAGGAATACCTAACCCAGAAGATGCAGAAAAAAACAGCCTAAATATGACTTGATGAAGATGATAGAGACCATTAAAGAGGAAACGAAAGTTTCCTTAAAGAAATGGAGGAAAAGACAAACAAAAAAATGGAAGAAATTAATAAATCCCTTAAAGAAAGCCAAGAAAACAAGAAATAAAACAATCAAACAAGTGAAGGAAATAGTTCAAGACTTGAAAACTGAAATAGAGGCAATAAAAAACACAAACTAAGAGAATTCTGGAAATGGAATATCTGGATAAACGAACAGGAACTACAGATGCAAACATAACCAACAGAATACAAGAGATAGAAGAGGGAATCTCAGGCATTGAAGATATGATAGAGAAATAGACTCATCAGTCAAAGAAAATGTTATATCCAACAAATTCGTAACACAAAACATCCAGGAAATCTGGGACACCATGAAAAGACCAAACCTAAGAATAATAAGGAGAGAAGAAGGAGAATAATTCCAGTTCAAAGACACAGAAAACATATTCAACAAAATCACAGACAAAAACTTTCCCAACCTAAAGAAGGATATACCTATGAAGGTACAAGAAGCTTATAGAACACCAAATATACCGGATAAAAAAGTCCCCTAGTTATATAATAAAACAATAAATATACATAATAAAGATAAATATTAAGAGCTGTCAGGAAAAAGGTCAAGTAACATACAAAGGTAGACCTATCAGAATTATACCCAACTTCTCAATGGAAGTCCTGAAAGCAAGAAGGTCCTGGACAGATTACTGCAGACACTGAGAGACCATGGATGCAAGCCCAGACTACTATACACAGCAAAGCTTTCAATTACCAATATCTTGAGAAAACAAGATATTCCATGACAAAGCCAGATTTAAACAATACCTATTCACAAACTCAGACTCACAGAACATACTAGAAGGAAAACTCCAACTCCAGAAAGTTAGCTGCACCCACAAAAACACAGGCAACATCGCACCTCACACCAGCAAACCCCAAAGAAGGGAAACACATAAACATCACTACAGAAAAACAATAGGAATGAACAATCACTGGTCATTAATATCTCTTAATATCAATAGACTCAACTCATCTATAAAAAGATAAAGGCTAACAGAATGGATATGAAAACAGTATCCATCTTTCTGTTACATACAAGAAACACACCTCAATCTCAAAGACAGACATTATCTCAGAGTAAAGGTTGGGAAAAGATTTTCCAATCAAATGGATCTAAGAAACAAGTGGGTGTAGCTCTCTTAATATCTAACAAAATAGACTTCATACTAAAATCAATCAAAAGAGATGGAGAAGGACACTTCATACTCATCATAGGAAAAATCCATCAAGATGCAGTCTCAATCCTGAACATCTTTGTGCCAAATACAAGAGCACCCACATATGTAAAAGAAATATTACTGAAGCTTAAATTGCACATCAAAGCCCACACACTAATAGGAGTCAGAGAAGTCAAGGACCCCACAAGAAAACCCACAGAAGCAACAACTTACCTGGGCTCACAGAAGCTCAGAGACTGAACTAATAACCAGGAAGCCTGCATGGGTCTGACCTACATATATGTTACAGTATGTAGCTTGGTCTTCTTGTGGGAATCCTGACAGTGGTAGCTGGGGCTGTCTCTGACTCTTGCTGGGACACTTTCCCTTATCCAGCTTTAATACAGAGGGAGGTGCATAGTCTTACTGCAACTTGATATGCCATGTTTGGTTGATATTCATGGGGTACTTGCCCTTTTCTGAATAGAAATGAAGAAGTATATGGGGTGTGGGCAGGGCAGAGGGCAGTTAGTTGGGAGGCAGGAAATGGAAGGAGAAGAGGGAGGGGAAACTGTGGTCAAGATATAAAAAAATCCCTCCTATAGAAAATTCGATCAGAAAGACACTAATTACCTCATAACAATCATGCCACTGTAACATCAGTGGGCACGCCTTGCCTGGCAGGTCAGTTTTGTAGCGTGCAGGGTTGAGAACTGGGTAACATCATTAATGATTTCTCTGCCTTGAAGCCCAAGTGCTGTGTTTCAGCCAACAGGGTCTTACAATGTAGTTGTAATCAAGGGTAACGGCAGTAGCCTGTGTTGTTGTGCAGACTTCTGGAGGCTCTCTGACCAATAATTTCTAGGAAAGTATCTGATGCCTTCCTTGCACTGTGGCTTTCACATGGTAGCTTGTATCTCCTGGGAGTAGTGTTGTCTAAATGCACAGGGTGCCTCTGTTCAAACTCCCTGTTGTTTAAAGTTGTATTTTGAAATTAGTTTGCTAACTTGTGGATTTCTGTAAGATTTCTCTTATATCCTTAGTTTTGATTTTCATTTCCCAGATGACTAAGGATGTTGAGTATTACTTTAATCACTTCTTAATCACTTGAGTTTCCTCTTTTGGCAATTCTCTGATTTGACCTGTACCTAAGTTTTAACTGCATTGCTTTCTTGGTGTCCAACTTTTTAGTTTCTTACATATTTTAGGTATTAGCTCTCTATCAGATGTATAGTTGGTAAAAATCTTTTCCCAGTATATAGCCTGTTGTTTTGTCCAAATGATGTCCTTTGCCATATGGAAGCTTTTTTAGTTTTAGGAGTTCCCATTTATTAACTGTTGCTCTGAGTGCATGTGTTATTAGTGTTCTGTTCAGAAAGTCTTTTTCTGTCTTATGAGTTCAAGGCTATTCCTCACTTTCTCTTTGGTCAGGTTTAGTGTATCTGGTTTTATGCTGATATTTTTGATCCATTTGGAGTTGAGTATGTATGTATGTATGTATGTATGTATGTATTTATTTATGATTTCTGTCTCTTCCCCACCACCGCCTCCCATATCCCTCCCACTCCCCCAAACAACTCCCCCTCTCTCATCAGCCCGAAGAGCACAGACCGGGTTCCCTGCCCTGTGGGGAGTCCAAGGACCTCCCACCTCCTTGCAGGTCTAGTAAGGTGAACATCCAAACAGCCTAGGCTCCCACAAAGCCAGTACGTGCAGTAGGATCAAAAACCCATTGCCATTGTTCTTGAATTCTCAGCAGTCCTCATTGTTTGCTATGTTCAGCGAGTCCGGTTTTATCCCAGGTTTTTTCAGACCCAGGCCAGCTGGCCTTGTGTGTGCAGGGTGACAAGCATGGATCTATTTCGATTCTTCTATGTATAGCCATCCAGTTTGACCAGCACCATTTGTTGAAGATAAACTTTTTTTTCCAGCGTCAATTTCTGGCTTCTTTATCAAACATCAGGCATAGGTGTGTGCGGCTTATGTCTGAAGCTTCAATTTTATTTCGCAGATCTATATATCTATTTTTTCTTTTTTTCAATTATTTTATTTTATTTATTTTTTTATTGAAAATTTCCACCTCCTCCCATCCTCCTACTTCCCTCCTCTCTCCCCCTCCCTCTCCAGTCCAAGGAGCAGTCAGGGTTCCCTACCCTATGGGAAGTCCAAGGTCCTCCCTGCTCCCCCCAGGTCCAGGAAGGTGAGCATCCAAACAGACTAGGCTCCCACAAAGCACATCCATGCAGTAGAATCAAAACCCAGCGCCATTGTCCTTGGCTTCTCAGTCAGCCCCCACCGTCAGCCACATTCAGAGAGTCTGGTTTGATCACATGCTCCATCAGTTCCAGTCTAACTGGCCTTGGTGATCTCCCATTAGATCAGTCCCAGCATCTCAATGGGTGGACGCACCCCTTGCGGTCCTGACTTCCTTGCTCATGTTCTCCCTCCTTCTGCTCCTCATTTGGATCTTGGGGGCTCAGTCCACTGCTCCAATGTGGGTCTCTGTCTCTATCTCCATCCATCGCCAGATGAAGGTTCTATGGTGATATGCAAGATATTTATCAGTGTGGCTATAGGATAGGGCCAGTTCAGGTACCCTCTCCTCTGCTGCCCAAGGAACAAGCTGGGGACATCTCTGTGGACACCTGGGAACCCCTCCAGAGTCAAGTCTCATGCCAACCCTAAAATGGCTCCCTTAATTAAGATATCTACTTCCCTGCTCCCACAACCACCCCTCTCCATCCCAACCATCCCATTCTCCCAAGCTCTCCCCATCCTCCCCTCTCCCTTCTCTCTCCCCATCTCCCCTTATTCCCACCCCCACCCCACCCCCGTGCTCCTAACCCCTGTCCGGCAGTCTTGTCCACTTCCAATATCCAGGAGGATGACTATATGCTTTTCTTTAGGTTCACCTTCTTATTTAGCTTCTCTAGGATCACGAATTATAGGTTCAATGTCCTTTATTTATGGCTAGAATCCACTTATGAGTGAGTATATACCATATTCATCTTTTTGGATCTGGATTATCTCACTCAGGATAGTGTTTTCTATTTCCATCCATTTGCATGCAAAATTCAAGATGTCATTTTTTTTTTTTTTTACTGCTGAGTAGAGCTCTAAAGTGTATATGTGCCACACCTTCTTTATCCAGTCTTCTATTGAGGGGCACCTAGGTTGTTTCCAGGTTCAGGATATTACAAATAATGTTGCTATGAACATAGTTGAACAAATGCTTTTGTAGTATGATTGGGCATCTCTTGGGTATCTTCTCAAGAGTGGAATTGCTAGGTCCTGAGGTAGGTTGACTCCCAGTTTCCTGAGAAACTGCTATACTGATTTCCAAAGTGGTTGCACAAGTTTGCATCCCCACCAACAATGGATGAGTGTTCCCCTCACTCCACATCCTCTCCAGCATAGCCTATCATTGGTGTTTTTGATTTTAGCCATTCTGACAGGTGTAAGATGATATCTCAGAGTTGTTTTGATTTGCATTTCCCTGATCGCTAAGGAGTTTGAGCATGACCTTAAGTGTCTTTTGGCCATTTAAACTTCTTCTGTTGAGAATTCTCTGTTCAGTTCAGTACCCCATTTTTTAATTGGGTTAATTAGAGTTTTAATGTCTAGTTTCTTGAGTTCTTTATATATTTTGGAGATCAGACCTTTGTCTGATGTGGGGTTGGGGAAGAACTTCTCCCACTCAGTAGGATGCCTTTTTGTCTTAATGACAGTGTCCTTTGCTTTACAGAAGCTTCTCAGTTTCAGGAGGTCCCATTTATTCATTGTTGCTCTTATTGTCTCTGCTATTGGGGTTCTATGTAGGAAGTGGTCTTCTGTGCCCATGTGTTGTAGACTACTTCCCACTTTCTCTTCTATCAGGTTCAGTATGGTCAGATTAATCTTTAATCCATTTGGACTTGAGTTTTGTGCATGGTGATAGATATGGATCTATTTTCATTCTTCTACAGGTTGATGTCCAGTTATGCCAGCACCATTTGTTGAAGATACTTTCTTTCTTCCATTGTATACTTTTAGCTCCTTTGTCGAAAATCAGGTGTTCATAGATTTGTGGGAAAGTTCAAAGCACTAAATGCCTACATAAAGAAGCTGGAAAAATCCCACACTAGTGAATTAACAGAACATTTGAAAACTCTAGAACAAAAAGAAGTAAACTCACCAAAGAGAACTTATATAAAATGGGATCTCTGGAAAAGTTTTATTCATGATGTCACATTTGAAAGTTTCTTAGAATTTTCTTTAGTTTGTTAATGCCTGGAGACTGGAAGCATCAATAGCCTGTTGGAATAACCTTTTTATTTCTGATCAGAAAATCAAAACCATGCCCACTAAACACACATTCCCAGTAGAATTAACAGCCAAGGCTCCAGAACCAATTTAAGGATATCTTTATTTACAAGATACAAACGTTTCATATTTAACAAAAATTGAAGGACTTAATTGTACAATGTATTCGATTATCTGCCTTTATGATTAAATATACAGATGTTACACTATATATACACTATGTCCAAGTATTTTACATTCATACCACTGGAAAATTGGGTGTTTATTTTTTCACATTAGAGTCAACTATAATATTCTGATATGCCCTATCAAACTCAGTCAACAAGTCAAAAGAAAAATCAAGATAATACTTACTTTTTAAATAACAATTATCTCTTAAAAAATGAAATACCAGTTTGGCTTTATATATGAATGGATCTATGATATATCTGAGTCCTCATATACCATAATATACAATGCAATCTGTCATCACAATGGGCTCTATGGTCTGTTTGTTCCCAAACTTGTCTTTACTTTGTATTTAGTATTCACCTATTAAAATATATTAACATATAACTTAATATTTTACTCAATTGACTAAAATGAATTTTAGGACAAAAGATAACCTTTATGTAATGCCCCCCCCAACAAATTAACTGTCTTATAGAAGCCATGTGTTATTTTATCTTGAAATATAGAAAAGACACAGCATTTGGCCATGCCCTTAGCTTAGAAAGTTGAATTTAGAATCAAAGCCAGCAGACAATCCTTTATAGAATAAAATTATCTCTTAAAAGCTTAAGGAAAAATAAAGTAATAATAAGATAGTGTCATCTATAATTTAGAGGCTAAGGTTATAGCCTGGGTCCAAGGATTTCATCAACAAACAAGTACATGGATATCTTCTACTTGATTTCCCTTGTACAGTTTAGTGTTTTTATATGCTGCTCTTCCCTGGAGACCAGTAGTCCATTTATCCACATTCATTCATTCCTTGTTGTTTCCCTTGCTAACATCATTCCTCTCTATTTTAACAATGTAACAAAAGCATCATTGTCTCATCCTTAACTTAGCAAGATTGAGGGGCGTGAGTAAAGATGGATTATAACATTAAATACATGTGAATAATTTTTGTTAACATACTTAAATTAAAATTTACATAAAATTTTGTTCCTTTGGTGAGAATTGAAGAGTAATAACTTTTACATTTATACATATACATATAAAGTCACAGACGGGGTTTTTAGATAGGATCTAGTGGTCTAATACTCTCTTTTTTCAAATCTAGGGAAGCTATAGTTCGATAGTTATATTAAAATAAAAAGTAATTTGATTCTAATAAAACTAAGAATGGAGAAGCTACAGGATCCACTACAGTTATCAACATAATCCCAACAAGAGGAACTCTTTAGCCACAGTTCTTGTATTTATACACTCTTGAAGAACACAACACTAAGATACTCTGTTTGTCAAATTTTAGATTATAAATACCATGTGCTTATCTTAGATCTATGAACATGAACATCAGTGATGTAAGAAAGTAAAGCTACTTTCTACTCTGTATAGCAGCAGAGATAACTGCCACAATAAGACCTATGCTTCCTAGCCATTTATTTGTTCTCATTCGCGCTCATTTGTGATGGGAACACACTGCCGGGAGCTCATGATTAGCAATGCATTGCAGACAAATGCTCTGAGTAACTTAAGGCTTTAGAGATAAACGAACGATATCTGAAAATAATTGAAGGAAGAAACCACTTCTATCTCAACAAGGAGAAAGAAGAATGGAATCATGAACTCCAGAAGTATTTTTGGGAGAAGTTTCTAGAAGGCATCAGTGACTCTTCAATAACCCTGAAGTACCATGGAATTGACAGTTTTTTAAAGAGTTGTGACTGCAACAAAGACAGCTCAGAAAATTCTACAGGAAACATTTACAAGGTTAATTCTTATAACTAAAAATAGTTGATGTAGGTCACCTAAGGAAGATAGTATGGCAGCCTTTGTGTTGAATTCAATTCACAGAAAACACAACACAGCTGATAAAACAGATCAGAAGATATAACTGCTTCACTATTTGTATCGTTTGCAAAAATTCAACAGAGTTGACAGAATCTGAAACCATGGAACAATGCCCTCCCTTTCTCCCTTTCCCTGTGCTCAACAACTTCAATGACCACATCACTCCTAGGAAGTTGATTCTCTTAGGGCCTTCAACTCACACCTGGAGAGTCTCATTGCTTGGCATTACTACAACAGTGGCTAGTGGCATTTGTCATTATTGGACTCCATTTAAAACACAAGATAAAAGTATACACCACACCTCACAGTTCCCAGATGGTAGACTGTCAACAAAAGCAACACTTCAGTCGAAAGGGTGGAATGCCTTGAATGAATAACAGTTTTTACCAAGTAAATATTTTCTTCAGTTTGAAAGAAGGACACTTTTCTTGAAGATGACTTTTGAAAGCACTGAATTAGCGGAAACAACCAACTAAGAACCATGCAGAACATTTAGTTGGATAGGAGAGCAACGGATATTTTCAGGCTCAATTTATCACGAAACCTCAGCTATCTCAGAAAGAGGGTTAATTATTCTAATAACCTCTCAAATTACAACTTTTTAAATCAATTTTTCAAATATATGTACACATGCATGTTATCCATGTTATCCATGCATGTGTTCACATAAACTTGGGTAGTTGTGCATATGTGTAGAGAACTGAGTTTTACGTCATGCCATGGCACTGCTCTACCTCACTGGGGCAAGGTTATGTGCTGTCCTTATACTCCCTGCTTTTGCTCTTCTGGCTAGAGAACTCACACCAGGGTTTCCTGCCCCTGTTGTGCTAGGCCATGCTCACCTGGCCTGAACCTGCACCAGAGTTTCCTGCCCTTGCCCCTGCTGTGCTGGGCCATGCTCACCTGGCCTTGGCGTGCGTTCTGGAGAGCTGACTGAACTCTCTTTCTCATCTTTGCATAGAAGTCTCCTTAGCCCCAGAGTTGCGGTTTTAAGATGTAACTAATATTACTCTATCACTTCTCTTCTCCTACTGAAATTATTAGGGATTCTCTTGAGAGCGAGATGGGACAGCTGCTCACTGTGCTTGGCTAAGAGTACGTACAGACAGAGCAGTTAAGGTGGTGACTGAAATGGCCACAGCCCTTCTTCTGGAACTAACATTCCTTATTTAATGAAAAATAAGAGCATGCTAACATCTTCTTTATGAGTATTCTTTCAATAATCTAAGTTACGCAACACCGAGCATCTATCCACATTACTTCTATACAAGAATTTTCTGGTAGGCAAACATGTAGTCTTCTTGCTGATCAAATATATTTTTTAAGTAATCTGACATAAATCTTCTAAGTGGGATATCCCATTCATTCTTCTATTCATATTTACAAAAGTAATCTTTATTTTGATAGTCATTCTACAATCTCACCGCTTCTCTTTTCTTGAGCTATGAAAAGTAAAGTCACGGGTCTAGTTATTGTTTCCTTTTGCCAACAGGTACCCTGCACACCTGCCTCTTTTCCTCCCACCCAAATGCAGCACCAATGTTGACAACCAGAAAAGAGAAACAATGTACAATTTCTTTTTATTTGGGCCTCATTTAGTAGCGAATAAGAAACTGGCTTTTTGTTTCTCCCATTGGTGGCTCTGAGTTGATGGTTTAATGTTAATAATCAGGTCTGGTATTTCATGGATAAAGGGAACCTAAGTGGTTCCCTTGCTCCTTTGGAGTAGGAAAAAAACAAGAGACCTTTCTTATGCAGCATGAGCTGTTTAGATGTGTGGTGGTCTCAAGTGTAGCCCTTAAAGACTGTGTGTAGTGGAGACATTCTTGTGGATTCCTAGGAAACGGTACAGTAAATTTAGAGTATGAAAAAGTGAGAGAAAACCTCTCCTATGAGAAAAGTTTAGAGGTTAAATAGGCAATTCAGTCACAAACTACTGGAGAGTAGACCTTATAACAGACAGCTATAGTCCATCTGAGATTCCATGCGGGATAAAAAGAGAGAAGAACTCCACTTTCTCCAACGCTCCGCACCTCCTGGATACCTGCGTGGACTCCGCAATACGGATTTCCGCTCTGTTCTCTAGCGCATGAGTCGGCAGGATTTTTCTCTACTCACTCTCTAAGGATGCCTTCTCCCACGTGAGCTGGCACATGTATGGGCTGTGTTCTGTAACTGACAGAAGGAAGGCTCCCACAGCACTCGTACGTGTTCATTCTATGTCATCCTCATTTCCACTCACGATGTTCTTATAGAGAGGAAAACATTAAACATGTTTTCCACATAACCCAGGTCTGTATACGGTTACATGTCTTATATAGTTCAAGCTTTAGTAAAAGGTTTTGTACATGATGATATTAAATTACTAAGACAAGTATGTTATTGTAAAAAGTAAAATAATCCATACAATTTTTTTATCTCAGTGACCAAAGTGCACTTAAGTTGAGAATAGTCAGAGTAGGTAAAATAATAATGTTTAGTTAACATTAACTAAACCCCCCATCTTTTATCTAAATAAGTATTAATAGCACCTTCTAAGAGAGGCACTGTTTTAAATAGGTACAGAACTAAAAAATAGTACTCTAAAAATACTGTTGGAATTCAGACTCTATCCTACACCACATAAATTACTGCTACTTTACTATAAAAATATCACTACATTTGGATTCCAATCAGTTCAACAGAAATCACCAAAATTTTCTTCTTAAGTTTAGAACAGTGCTGAGTTCAGAGATAATATAGGTTTTACACTTAAAAAATGAGCCAGAGTGAAAACGAAACTAAAGCTGAAGAGAAAAGCTCACATGTTCATACTTATTTTCAATACTCTATACAAGTAAATTGATTTATATTTTAGATAGTTTATTATTAGGAGTAATTCTGCAAAAACAAGTATTATCTTAAGTCAAAAGTGGGAACATTAGCAACCTATCTTTTTTGTGTTTTATAAGAACAGACACGATTTCTGTAGCATGAGACTTACAAACTAGACACGTTCATACGATACTCTAAACTGTCCCTGTACTTTTTACCAAAGATCTCTTTTGGTTACACAAAGGTATATCCTTCCCACTGTTACAAGTCCTACATGTGAACAAGACATTGAAGGCCTTAAACAAAAGGCCCATTATAACCAGGTAGTGACACAGTCAATTGACAATCGGTTCCCCACCCCCTCAAGGTCAACATACATAATTAAGGAATAGCTTATCAAAAATGTTCCACTTTGCACATTATTTCAGAACTTCAACAGAAGAATGGCCCTGCACATTGATTTTATTAAGAGTATACAAACATATTTAAAAAGTCCCCAAAAGATGTGTTTATGAAACCACAGTTTTCAATGTAAAGTGCTAAGAGACGAGGACGGAGAGTTGGGGTGTCTTGAGCTATTTGTCTTACTTGAGACACTGGCAGCTGCTGGAGTTCAGCATTCTGACTTTCTCTTGGGTCCAGGGAGGTTGTTCGGGGTGTCTAGATGCTCACTTGGGCCGTCTGGTGTCTCCCCTGTGACAGCTAGAAGGATGACTTTCAGCCATTTCTGCTTCAGTTCCTCACTGTCGGCAGCAAAGCTGTGCACAGACTTGGACTGGGTCAGTTTGAAACTGTGTGGCAGATCTGCACTCTTTGGCATGTCGTCCACGATGTAGCCCAGGAGCGGTATGGTGGCCTGCGCTCTGACGTCCTGAGCAAAGGACATTGTACATATGAGTGTGCATTATATTGTTACAGAGTTACATGTGGTCCTTGCCACACAAAACTCTCTTTTGATACTGACCCCCAGGTCCTCACTCTATGGACTCTCTTTGGACAAAGAGTGGTTATAGTGTCTATGGGGTCCGTGCTAATGCTGATCAGAATAGAATGAACATGATTTTAGTGTCTATGGGGTCCGTGCTGACGCTGACGGAATAGGATGAATGTGATATTAGTGACTATGGGGTCCGTGCTGATGCTGACGGAATAGGATGAATGTGGTTATAGCGTCTATGGGGTCCGTGTTGATGCTGACGGAATGGAATGGATGGAGCAGAGTTGACACCCAGATGAGCCGGGAAGCGCTGGTGTGGCGCCTGCTCCTGTGCTCATCAGAGCCTGTGCACTTCTCCACTGAGTGAGGAGAGGAGACCGAGGCGAATAACAAACAGCTTCTTAATGTTTAAGCCAGCAATCATTACTAAGAATTAATAATGCTATTGCCTTTAATGATTGATTCAAGTTATTTATGAACAGGAAAAACAGGAAAGTAGAATAAGATGTATACCTTGGCATTTTTAGGGATTTTCTAAAAAAAAAAAAAATTACTAGTTCTTGAGGTACGATGAAGCTCAAATCTGACAAATTTAATTCTTTATGTTTTCAAAGTGAATGAACGAATGTATAGTTGGTTTACATGTTGTTTACTTTCAAAGCTTGTGCTGGAAACTAAACTGGCATTAGAGTTGACCCCAGGGGTCCAGCTTAGCTGTATATGGGTCATAAAAATTTGTTACAGAGTTTAGTATTAATTTAATCTTAATACAAGATTTATGTAAACTCTCTCTTCCTTTCAAGCTACTCTGTCCTTAGGTCTCGATCACTATCAACAACAAAACCAACCACATGACACATCCCTGTTTCCCATTATTCCACCAGTGTGCAAACGTCCCGTTTCCCATTATTACACCAGTGTGCAAACGTCCCATGTTTCCCATTATTACACCAGTGTGTCCCATGTTTCCCATTATTACACCAGTGTGCAAATGTCCCATGTTTCCCATTATTACACCAGTGTGCAAACGTCCCATGTCTCCCATCGTTACAACGGTGTGCAAACGTCCCATGTCTCCCATCGTTACACCGGTGTGTAAGCGTCCCATGTCTCCCATTGTGACACCGGTGTGTAAGCGTCCCGCGTTTCCCATCATTACACAGGCGTGCTCCCTCTTTACTTCACTTTCCTTCTCCTCACTTTTGTGTTCCTACTCAACTGACTTTTCCTCATTCACTAACTAAGGAAAAGAGACGAAAAGGGACCAACCATTTACCCAGTGAATAATATGCAGGTATGAAAAGAACCATCTGTTTAAATCAACCAAATTGGTTTTAGTTTTCATTATTTTTAAAAAATAGGACACAGTGATACTGCCTGAGCTCTTTTGTCTTCCTGAGGATCAGTGTCCCCGTGCCCCCCTCTGTCCTGTCCATGTCATCAACACATACGTGGTTCAGTTACCTGAGGAGCGCCATACATGTACAGCACAAGGGGGTCTTGCTTGGGGATCACGCACCATATTTTCTGCCAAGGTTTTGACTTCTCCATGTACTGGAGAAAACTGCACACTTCGCTATTTCCTGATACTTCTGCTGATTCAATCTAGAAAATACAATGGAGAGAAAGAATAAACACAATAAATCAGATAGGGATGAACCTGCCTTAAGGGAAATAGTTATAACGCACAGTATATTCATGTGACACGTCTTCCTGAGTCACCCTCCAAAAAGGTAGATTTACATTTACTAGTTTTTCTCTATCATGAGATGAAAACCTATTGAGGTTATCTTTAACTCTCTGTATTACTAGACTTTGTCCCTAAATAGTTAGCATTTATCGACCATTTACCATTTACCATTTAGAACTTCTTTTTGCTTGAGATGTGTATTGTTCTCACCAACACTGAGAAGCTAAGTGCTTTCATTGTTTCTAAAGCTCAGAATTTTTAATCACATTCCCCAGGAATACAAATTTGGAATTTGGTGTGCTAGAATTTGGGCTCAGTCAGCCTGAATCAAGACACTGAACTTATGGCCCTAAAGTTCCAATAAGGCAAGAGTAAAAAAAGCAAAAGGTGACCTTCAGCCCTCCATCCTCACAGGCTGTAACTAGAAGCTGTGACCTTCAGCCCTCCGTCCTCACAGGCTGTAACTAGAAGCTGTGACCTTCAGCCCTTGGTCCTCACAGGCTGTAACTAGAAGCATTTCACTAGAGCAAACTTGTGAGGCAAAGGCTTTCTGCTTTGCTTACTAATGTGTTAAGTACTAGATAAATGGGAAACGAATATTTAACTAAGTGCTTAATAGAAGTAAACTGCTTTGTTTCCATTCCTCTGCAACAGCCTCAGGGCAGTGTTACTCAGCTTTGTCCACAGGGCGCGCGCGCGCGCGCACGCACACACACACACACACACACACACACACACACACACACGTCTGCTGTGGAGCCTTACTTGTGCCAACTAATATGTGCTCAGAATATTAGTCAGCAAACTTTTCTATAGAAAGCTGGAGCCCAAATCAAGGCTATAACAAAGGTAGTTACATAAAGAAAGCAAAAGAACAACCACCACAAAAAACCGCAACCAACCAACCAACCCCCCAAACAAAACAACAAAAAAGAAAGCAAACAAATCCCCACTAAGTTTTATTTATAAAATTAAAAATACTTTTTCATATGTAGCCTCTTGTATCATATGGGTCTAGCACTAAAAATGTGAGTCATTGGGGAAATGTAACATTTTCTTGTTTTTTTTTTTTTTTGGTTTTTCAAGACAGGGTTTCTCTGTGGCTTTGGAGCCTGTCCTGGAACCAGGCTGGTCTCGAACTCACAGAGATCCACCTGCCTCTGCCTCCCGAGTGCTGGGATTAAATGCGTGTGCCACCATCGCCCGGCTCTTCTCAAATTCCTCAAACTCTAACACACAAACCAGGCACGGTGCTATGTGCTTGTGTCTCGGTACTTGGGAGGGGATGGGAAAAGGATCAGAGGTTCGAGGTCACTCTTGGCTTTGGGAGACACTCTCTCAAAACAACAGCAGCAGCAGCAACAACAACAATAACAAAACAGCAAAGGAAAAGCCATTCGTTTCCTGATGGTACTTGTAGTTAATCCTGACTGTCAGCCTAAACAGACCTAGTATTACTCTGGGCAGGTCACCTTGGACATTTCCAGGAATCATTGAACTGAGAAGACCCTTCTTAGATGGGCAGCAGCTCAGACACCCCAAGGCCAGAGGAAAGCAGTGCTGCTGAGGGCATGTCTCCCATGGTTGTTGCTGTTGTCATTTTTTGACTCTGGAATCTAGCTTCTTGGCTTCTAACCTGAGAAGAAGAAGATCAGCAACTTTCCAAAAATCGTTCGGGCCTCCAGTGCCAGAGTGGGATGGTTGAAGCAGTGAACTGAGCAGCTATGAGGTTCTCTCGGCCTCTTCCATATACAGATGGCCCTTGTTGGACTACCCAACCTGTATTGTGTTCTACACATTTATTTTACCAGCTCTGCTTCTCTAGAGCAGTGGTTCTCAACCTGTGGGCTGTGACCCCTTTGGGGGCTGAACAACAGTTTCACAGGGGTTGCCTAAGGCCATCGGAAAATGCAGATATTTACATTACGATTCATAATGGTAGCAAAATTACAGTTATGAATAACTTCATGGTTGGGGTCACAACAACATGGCAACTGTAGTAAAGGGTTGCAGCAATAGGAAGGCTGAGAACCACTGCAATAAAGAACCCTGCCTGAGAGGGCAGTGATGATTTGGGATATGATCAAGGTGTGGCCCTAGGTAGTTTAAGAAGCATCAACCAAATGACAATCTGCAAGTCAGCTCCAGTCCAGCACTGTTTTTTATGTCCCATAAGCTAATAATTTGACAAACAAAGCAACTTAATGATAGGAAACATTGAGTAAGGTACCATCCTCCCTCAAAAAGGTTAGTTCTGAATAACAGGTCCCAATTACAAAAAATTCATATACTAAAACAATGTATTTTGGAATGTCCCCCCCCCCAAAAAAAAACCCCAAAACACCTGAACAATGGTGCAGTGGTTTGAAAGGACAGAAAGAAGCGTACAGGGTTGGGGAGATGGCTCAGCAGGTGACGCTTGCCCTGCAAATAAGAGGTCAGGAATTCTTGCCCCAGAAACCCATAGAAATGCAGGTAGGTATGGTGATGGAGACAGAGGACTCCCAGGAGCAGGCTGGTCAGCAAGACGAGCCACATCATGCTTGTGAGCTCCGGGTTTGTTTGAGAGGCCCTGCCTCAATGACTAACGTGTAGGAGCAACTGAGGACAGTTCCTCATGGCAACCTTAGCCTACATATGTGCGAACACGCATGTGCACATACACCTCAAAACGTGTGTTCACACACATCAAGAACTCGCAGAAACACAAACACTACAGAAACATACAAAATGTGGAAAAGAATGTACAAATACATTGAGTTAGACACTTTAAGTTTTGCTGATAAAAATTTTCGGGGGAGGGGGAGGGAAATGGGAGGCGGTGGCGGGGAGGAGGCAGAAATCCTCAATATATAAATAAATTTATAAAAAAAAATTTGCTTTCTCCCTTAAGAGACCTCTGTAAACCACTGCTTTGGCCTCTTGGTCTGTAAATGTGTTTCCTCTGATCTGCTCATGAAAGGCTTGGCCTCTGTTCTAGAGTGTACAGTACACAGGCTGGTGCAGGAGAAGGGTTTAGACATGCTCTGTGTATGTGTGGACATGCTGAGTTTCTACCTCCAAACACTATATTTTTTGTTTGATTACATGAATTAACCCAATTGATTTTTCCCCAAGCATAAGGTTTTCTAAAAAGTTAAAGTTTTTTTATTTTATAAAAGCAGCCTAAACCTTTTCTTTAGGAAACACAGGATCAGGCTCACTCTACTCTGTCACACTAGTAGGTTACTTCTACTAAAGCCTTGAGCTTCTGGTCCTGGCACCCAAAGAAGAACATCTTCTCATTCTTCCTGCCCATGAAAGCCTCAGGTTTATGTAATGTCTATATCCTAAGAGAATTTCGACTTACAATTTTAGCTTGTGGGCTCACAATTTAACCTCAAATGGACGTTGAAGTTTAAGCTCCTTTCTCAGTTAGCAAATGACTTTTGTGTATTTTCTTATAAATGCTCAGTACACAATTACTGATTTTTTGGCATTATTAAACTAAGCATATTTATGACTTTGGATGTAAAAAATTTAATTCTATCTCTAGGTGACCTCAACCTCACCACCACAAGGCTTTATTATACAAATTACCCTTATTTTATCAACACATCTTTCAATGTAAATCAGATACAAACTATTTTAGTCTGAATTAACTCTAATAAAAAATAGTCAAACTTACTGGAGATGGGCTTTGACAGCGATATGGTCATGAAACTGTTGCCCTGGCTATTACATTACCACAAAGAACCGATCTTTTAACACAGCAAGCTAAGTAGTGTTTTAGGAAATAAAACAGTACTTTATGCAAATTTGAAAATTTTCATGCAATGGTTAGCAACATTAATATATGATGAAATTGAAAGCTTTCCATGAAGAAAACATGCACTTGTCTGAACATCTTACTTTCTATAATCAGGCAAGAGTCCAAGGCCAACAAACTAAAGCAAAAGCATGACTCTTGCTCACTGTTAGCCTGGTGCTAATGCAGCGAGAATAAGCACATTGTCTGGGCTCCTTATGACCTAGACGGTGCTATCTGAGAACACAAAGAATGGCCCGAGTTTACCTCCAGAATCCCCTTTCTCTTCTTCTCTTCACTGTCTGTGAATCCACTTATTATTTGGTAGCAGTCTTTACAGACTTTGTTCAGTCTCCCACCGTCGTACTCAAGCTGGGCTTTGTAGTCAGAACATTTCCAGCAAACCACCTTTAATTTTATAAAAGGGAATTCAAAATGAATGAGTAGACTTAGGAAGATTAAAGTCAGGAAATAGTCATCCATACACAAGAAACTTAATTACAAAAGTTACATTTGTATTAGCCTAAGAACATTTCAAAAGATGTTAAATATATTAAAGTATTTTAATGATGTATGTGCCCGAATCTGAACATCACTTTGACCTCTAAAGGTCCCTGGCCCCGGCTGTATCATCATCTGTCTGTCTCCTCTCACTGTTCCTCTTCTCATAGGAAACAGAACAGCCATCTCACGGCTTCAATCTGTTTTTTTAGTACAAGTTATTAGCACTCACATTTGAACTCTGATAGCCTGGCTGGTTCTCCCTATATCCTTCATCCTAACATGCTACAAGAATCTATTTTCCAAATAGTGGCTAGAGGGCTCTGTTTAGGTATGCGTTTGTCACTCAGGATGCTGACTGACAGCTGCCATGCCACCACGGGAAAGAGCCGATACCATAGCAGTAGATTTGCTTACCCATCCTCTTCTCAGAGATCAGACAGAATTGACTCCACGGTGCCTCACTTCCGTGCCAGAGTCTCTGTTTATTTTCTGAGCTCCACCCCTGTGAATACTGTTCTATTTGTAACATATACTCAGAAAGTCTCCAATTTCTCTCTGCATCTTAAAGCTCTTCCGGAACCATCACAGTAGGATCAAACTTTTTACTGTCAAGTAGGGGGTGATTGACCATTAGCTCAGCATCACTTCTGAGGACTTCAGCACTGAGAGCTGGGCGTTTCAATCTTTGGCTCTTGTTTTGTTTTCAGAAAGTCCATTGCACTTCTGAGGCTTGCCATTGGCTCTTCCCATCTCTCACACTCTGCTGTCATCTCAAGATCTCGCTAACTCAGTCGTTGTGACTTAGAACTTATAGGAAGGCGCAGGAAAAGAAGCTGAGCTGAAATAGCTAGTGCCATTCTCAGGCAGTCTACTGGGGCCTTTTGTTCTTGGGGTCCGCCACTGACGATATGGACCATCACCAGGGACTTCGGTGCCAACTCCAAATACCTGCCCTTCATTCTCCAGGACGCCTCATATTTCTAACCTGCTTACGGTTGTCCATGCCCATGCAGCTTTGAACTCAGAAATCTTTTCCGTGCACTAGCTCTCCTGCTTCCAATATTTAATCATGGCTATCTACGGCAGACATCTACAATTCTCCCTTGCTTTTCTCGTCACACTTACTCTCCATGAATCTTGTTCTCTGCCTTCTCTGACCTGCACGGCTAGATTCTATTATTAAAAAAAGAAATAACCAACTAACCAAGCAGAAAGCCATTGCGGCTAAGCTGACTCATATCTGTTTAGATTTCTAAGTAGAAACTTTCACAGGGTAACGAGTCTGCCCGCGCCACTGCAAGGCTCGCTTTTCTCTGATGGAGGAAACTATTTTACACTCAGTCGTTTTTCTCGACTCTCACACAGCAGCCCTGTCTCTTGCTTTCAGCTGATCATTCTGTCCAAGACAAAAAAGATAACACGGGCCTCAAACGCCCTCATTTCCCACTATTAACACGCTCCACACGGTAAAACCCTATCTAATTCCCTTATCCATACTTGCACCTGTCTTTCTCTTCTGCTAAAAGAGAGGGCTTTGCCCTACCCTGCAAAGGCTGTGACTTTCACTTGAACTCTGGTTTTCATCTCTTGCCTTTCCAACCACACTGATTTCTCTTATTATTTTCACTCTAACTACATCTGTGTCACTTTTTTCCCTTTTGATGTTGCCTGGCTATAGGATTTCCCAGCATTTCAGGGCCGCCCAGCTCCAGGGCTGTAGGCACAGCTCCTTGTGTGCAGAGCACCTCTTTCTTCCCCTCTAAGATGAAGACTTTCTTCCCCCTTAGGCAGCTAAGCACATATCAGTCTCCCAGATAGGCCTTGTTGTGTCTCATTAGATCTGGTCTGAAAACCTCCATGACCAATACTTTCCAATTCAGTTTTCTGGCTGCTTTCTTAACCCACTCATACTAATTTGAATTTTTATCTATTTTCTTCTTCACAATGTAATCTCCACGAGGCCAGGGATCTTTTATTAACCATATTCTTGTCCCTCAGGAGACAGCACAGTACTTTGCACATCATTAGCTACAAAACAGGCTTACTAAGTGAATGTCAGTGATTATTTGTTTCCAGGAGAATGAGTTCACTTCACCTACATAGTTACCATTGCCATAACAACCAAGAATCACACTCACATGTCCACATGCCCGGCAGTGATGCCGCCTTCTTGTCAGGGCATTGAAGGGCTCTTTGCACTTCATACACATCGTCACTTCATTGTCACGTATCCATCTCGGGGCCCTCTTTCCTAGCTCGGCGGTCTAAATGGAAAGGCAGGGTGGAAACAATTACTATTCCTTTCTAGTAGCACGTTCCCAACGCTGCTCGCACCGCGTTCTGATCCTCAAGTTCTAGGAGAGGAAGGGAAACTTCCAAAGCACTTGGGCACTTACCACTATACCCACCTTGGAGAGAATGACTATTTCTAAATCACCAATTCTGGTATTGCCAGGGAGGAGGTTTGGTAACAGAATGACTAGAGAGTGCTTTCAGAACACACTGAGAGAGCATCTTAAAGATAAGAACTTACAGACACTTCTAGGTGGATGTCATTGTCCTTTGCAATTGCATTTCTGAAGGTTTCATGCCTTTGATGAAAAGCATCGATACTCTCTTGAAGGGCCTAAAATATAAATTAAACCAAAACATACATTACAATATCACATATACATTAATAAGTATATTTTGTCACATAAATAATTTTAATGAGAATTTAAAGTTAAATGAACTTGTTTGTATAGTTTATATTTAAAAAGCCCAAATATTTTTCTTTTTTAAAATTTATCTTATGAGTGTTTTGCCTGATGTACGTATTTTGCCTTCTCACATAGGTGAGAAGTGGGCACTGCACTCTTGGAACTGGAGTTAGGCATGGTTGTGAGTCACCATGTTAAGTCCAGGGAACTAAACCCAGCTTCTGTAAGAGTAACAAGTGCAATCAACCACCAAGCTATCTCTCCAGGCCCTGATGCATACATTTCTTA
This sequence comes from Microtus ochrogaster, assembly GCF_000317375.1. Taxonomy (NCBI): domain Eukaryota; kingdom Metazoa; phylum Chordata; class Mammalia; order Rodentia; family Cricetidae; genus Microtus; species Microtus ochrogaster. The sequence goes on along the minus strand of NW_004949175.1, from coordinate 332,129 downwards.
TGCACAGAAAAGGAAAATGAAAGTAAAAGAGTTACCTTGATCCATTCTTCTTTATCTTGTTCAGAGCTAAAAGAAAAACAAAACAAAAATGAGTGAAGAAAATATGAATTGCAATCTCTAAATGGAAACATGCTTTACCGTCACTCTGGATTCCCAGAAAACACAGGAGTGTTTTGGAAATAATTAAAGGGACTTTAGATCTTCTTGATACAGGATCAGACTGTTGCCTACCATTGGTACCCATTCATTCTGACAGCAAATCATGACATTAGCAATCACCCAGCAGATGGTTCTGTATGCTTGACATACTAGAAAAATCAAAGGTAGTATTATAATTTTAAAAACACATGGCAACTAATAACCACTAACATCTCACCTTAGGATACATTATGCTTATTCTTATAATCTTAAAAATTACTGGAATCCATGCCCAGATGGACTCACAGCAGAATTCTACGAGACTTTCAAAGAAGAGCTATATGCAAATCTTGTTAAGTTAGTAAGGCAAAACAAACACCCTGTAAATAGAAGGAGCACTTTTAGATCCCTTTTTACAGAGCCAGTATTACTCTAACATCAAAGCCAGATAAATAAACACAAAAGAGAAAACTATAGGCCAATATTCTTGATGAATCCAGATGTAAAAATTCTCTCATGTAAATAAAATATAGTTATACATAAAAAAGACAGCCCATCATGATACTGTTGGCTTTATCCCAGAGATTTAGGTTTAGATCAACATGCATGATCAATAAATGTAATAAATCATAAATGGACTTAAAGATAAAAATTGAATGTTCAATAGATGCAGAAAAAGTCTTCGACAAAATTCAGCATGTCTTCATGATAAAAGTCCTAGACAGAGTAGGACTGGAGAGAATATATCTCAGGACAATATAATATTACAAACCCACAGCCAGCATCCTAAGTGGGGAAAACCTCAGTGCAGGAATGAGACAGGCGTGGATACCCACGAGTCTGGTTCCAGTTGAGAACCAGGTCCGTTCACTTTGCCTGGTAAGTTTCTCTTTCTGTCCCCATCCTTCACCACACCAGTCACCACATCCACACCCACAGCCTAGTTGCTCTCTATGGAATCATCCCTTTGATGGGTGAGACGCCGCTCTCCTCTCCCTTCCTTCTGTCTATCTGCTGCCACCATTACACCATTGCCAAGCACCAGACCCATGGTTTGGGAGCCAACTTTGCCTTGTTCAACTAAACAGCTCACCCGCCACCTTTACTTGGGCTAGCTCCTGTCATATAGCTCATGCACTGGCACAGTCTAAGGAAGGCTACGTTCTCACATCAGCCACATAACCAAGAAAGGAGTCCACATGTCCAGGCCAAACTGCAGAAACAAACAAACAACATGAATGGTCAAGGCAGCATGACTCCTGCCAAATCCACTAGTCCTACAGAAGTGTTCTCTAATGAGAACTACCTAGATGAGTCCCCAGACTAGAATTTAAAAAAGACACTTCTTTGAACTCCAAGAGTATAACAAGAAATACCTGTGTCATGTCCAAGATACACATACACACTAGAGGATAACAATATATACCTGCATCATGAAATAAAACAATATATACCTGTATCATGAAATAATGTTAAATGGACTCAGTAGGTTTTATATACATTTGTTCATGAACAGGAGCGCCCGCACACACACACACACACACACACATATTCATATATATACATATACATATGTATATACACATAACAATAGCAAAGATGAGACCATGAATTTGAGAGCACGGGGCATGGGAGTAGTTTGACAGCGGAGGGAAGAGTATGAGCGATGTAGATATACTGCGATTTTAAAAAACAAGAAAAACCCAGTCTTTGGGAATTTATGATTAAATTTTAGAAAAAGATAAAAGAAAAGCAAAAGGTCTTTGAAAGATGTTGCATGTCCTTTGTTAAACAATTGTTTGCCTCTTCCTTAAAGGCTCAGGCAATACCATACCTGAACCATTACAAATGAAGGAGAACATCGAATGCTTTAAATCATGCAGAAACGGGGTTCCCAGATTCATGGGCTGTAGAATCTAATAATTTTCCTTGGGGGGAAGTTTACTTGATCATATTCAACTTCCTATTTGCACACTAAGAAAAGATTGCATTTCCTCTCCCATGTAGGAAGCTTATATCAAACTTGGAAAATCTCTTCAAGTGGATTCTTAATTAAGTCAGACCTTTTAATTGAGGGATTTTGAAGGCTATCCTCATTCCAACAGGTGTAAGTCTGCATGGTACTAGCAGGGTGGAAAGACAGGGGACCTTAAAGTGACATGTGCAGGAAAGCAAGCTTCTTATTGAAGCAAGCCTGGTTGAAATGTTTTGGCAGTAGAGAAGCAAGGATTCCAGAAAAATCAGCTGGTGAAGGTCCTTTTCTCTCCCCACCTGCAAACCTACAATGTTCTAAGAATCACATCAAAAATCCAGTTACAGGGAAATGAAATATCATGTACCAAATTCCTTGTGCAGCCTAGGTGCCTCTGACTTTATCAGATTATGATTCCATTCAAGTGATGTTTGAAGTTACCCTATATCTCACTTATCATAAGACAAAGAAAGAAAAGAATAAAAATGCTTCTTACCACTTTCAAGTGGCAGAGAGAGCTAATGTTACAATACTTGGCTGCAAATCTCGCGTGGGAAGCCCATCCTTACGCTTGGTTGTCTTACTTTGTGCAACTTCTTTGAGAAGCCCATACCCGAGTGTGTCTCTATCATCTAATCTCCATTACTTTTTAAAAATCTCATCTCTGCTTTTTCTGGTTAGTCTTGAATCTCTTCTGGTTGAAGCAATGAGTCCCAGTGTTTGGTGTGAGCTGAGTGAGGTTCCTAAAACATTAAGAGGACTCCTCAGGCTGCTGAGAGTGACAGTATGGACCTGTGCCCCTGATACCCATCTTTCCGGCATTTATTGTTATTGAGCAGCATTATATTGCAGGCAATGCTGATGGGAACTGTGCCGATCAGCATGGCAGACTCCACATTATCTCCCCTAGGGAGCTCCAGTCGGCCTTGCTGTGTTTCCCAGCTCTGCTGTTCTGGAAGTAAATTCATTTATCAGTCTTTTAAATGCAGACAAATACTTTAGTGTTTTGGTTTTTTTTTTTAAGTCAAGAAATATTTATTTACTTTTTATCAATTTACTTTGGTAATTTCCATTTCTTTCATTGGTAGCATATTTTACTACAATCAGACTCATTTACTATACCTTCAGTGTGCAAGCTTCCTTCTTATTTACAAATATTTTGAGCCAGTTTTCATCGGTATAAAAACTCTGAATCTCCATTTTAAACAGGGGTTTGATTTTAATATTTAATTTTCCTGAAGTGACTGTCACGTGTTCTGACTAGTGCTGTGTGAAGTCTATTCTGTCTGAAACCACAACAGCTTTGCTGCTTTTGTCCTCGCTTACACCCACTGAGTGAGTGCCCCTTGAGTGAGTGCCCCTTGGAGTGAGTGCCCCTTGGAGTGAGTGCCCTTGAGTGAGTGCCCCTTGGGTGAGTGCTCCTTGAGTGAGTGCCCCCTGAG